>NW_027467638.1:70000-125000 GCF_046742065.1 Oratosquilla oratoria | reverse complement strand
GTTTCATAGATTCACGTATACAACTCATTTATTCATCTATATGTCTGTCTTATCGGATCATCTATTTATTATTTATCTATTTTAAGTTTAAGATAAAATTATTTTCTATTTTGTATTATTCATTAATTTATCTATTTATTGCAAATGCTCGTTCAAGAAAGGTCAGGTCTAGATTCCATACTCGCTAGTAGATGACGTCACGGGATCATATGCAAGGATGTACAGTATACGTCATCAGTTCCTGTGTTGTGTGTGAAGGCATTGATCCTTTGTCAGTAACACTTGATGTTAGTAAAATGAGAGAACACCTTGTAGTATGTCTTGAAAAGGGAGATTTCACCATGTTTCCACATAAAAAACTCAATAAAGCTAGATTGCCACCAAATGAGAGGTATGAAACTATCACCAAATATTGTAAGTGTCATGTCTATCGTCCTGGAAAACTGATGATAGAGTGCAGCTCTTGTAAACAATGGTATCATAACAACTGTATAAATCTGTCTGTGCATGATGTCAGGGAAATGTGCACAGAGAAGTGTTTTTACCAGTAGATATTTTCCACCTATATGTATGGGCCTACATGTATTTTAATTGTGCGCTGTAAATAAGAATAAGTGATTTTCCACATACATGTATTTTAATATTGAGATTTTCCACATACATGTATTTTAATATTGTTCTGCTGTAAATAAAAATAAGACCATTTTTATATAAAAAAAAAAAAATTCAAGTCTCTTGTCTTTTCCTAGCAGTTCAAACTTTTTTAATGTAAAAAACGTCCACCCAGTAATAGTAATATATTTATATATTATATAATTCATCATTCCACGTGAATTTTTTTTTATAAAGTTTTGATATTTTAATTTTCTTCCATAAAAGAAGCTTGAAGTCTAATATTGCGTTTTATGTGGGCCTCTGAATGTCTTCCGTCACATCGGACTTCGGAAACTTCCGAAAATACCCGACATTGCCCGAAGTGATTCTCACCTTCTCACCATACACCAGGTAGGGCGATGCCCTGTCAGCGATGATGCCTCACGAAGTCCCTCCACAAGTCCCTATCAGCATACAGCTGCACACTCTCCACCTCTTCCATAGTTCTTCCTCTTGACTCTATGGCTTGTCTGATACCGTCTCTCCATCTCTTCCTGGGTCTTCCTGTTGGACGCTTTCCTTGTGGCCGCCACTGGTAGTATTTTAATGGGTACTGATGCTCATTCATCCTCATGACGTGGCCAAACCATCTTAATTGGCTTTTCTCTACATATTCTAATATTGGCTCTATTTCCAGCTCTCTTCTTATTTCTTCATTTCTTATTCTGTCACACCTTGTTACACCTTTTATTATTCGCAGTACTCTCATCTCTGCTGCTTGTATCTTACTTTTCAGCCTTTCTGTCAATGTCCATGTTTCTGACCCATATGTTAGAACTGGTCTTAAAATATTTTTGTAAATTGTTAACTTAACCTGCTTGGGTATAAGTTTTTCTCGCATCAATGGATATAGCGTTCTTAAATTATTTGTATGGCACTGTATTCTATTTAATATTTCTTTTTCCATTTGACACCTTTCATCTATCTTTACTCCTAGGTATTTAAATTCTTCAACTAATTTCAGTTTTTCGCCTCCCAACCATATTTCTATCTCTTCTTTTTGCCTTGCGACCATCATTACTTCTGTTTTATTTGTGTTTATTTTCATTTTCACTCGAAGTGATAACAACACTAAAACGTGACGTCATCTACTAGCGAGTATGGAATCTAGACCTGAGCTTCAAGAAACGACGACGCGCATAAAATGTTTTACAGTCAATGCAGAATCAAACGAAAACAAAATCACATCAAGAAAAAGATTCTTCACGCAGATTCACTGGATAAACTACAACCACACTAACAACTCCTTTCTTCCCACAATTGTAAAATCCCACCACCAGGATAAAAATCAAATAAAACACGAACTAAAAATAAATACACGGAAAATGCGAGACGAAATTCAGAGACGACTCAATATCCGAGAAGTCAACACGCTACTGACGTTCTGTCGGTCGTCTGGGTGCGACAAAGGACCAGATTGACTCGAGGATAGTCCGAAAGTGGAAGCACCGCGAGACACAAATAGAATAAAAAACGCTTAATTTGGTCAACGAGTTTCCTCCCACGCACGCAGAGGGAGGGGGAGAAAAGGAGGGGGATAGGGAAGAGGAGGGGGGATGGGGTTAGAAGGAGAGGGAGAGACAGAGGAGAGAGAGAAAGAGGGGGGTGAGAATTCGAGAAAAGAAGGGAATGGTAAATAGGAGCGAGGAGAGAGAGGGAGAGAGGAGTGACGGAGGGAAAAGAGACAGAGATGGAGAGAGTAGAGAGTAGAGTTGAGAGTGGAGAGTGCTCTTTGCCCCACTCTCTCCCTGACGATTTTTGGCAAATTCCGAGGGTCACCCAAGACAGGACAAGCTAAACGGTCAGTTTGACAAACCCGGTTTGTCAGACAAGTGTTTGAAGTGATGTTTGACCGTGTGAATGGGGCATTTGGTCGTCAAACACGTTTGTCGAACGTGTTTGACAACCAAATACCCCATTCACACGGTCAAACATCACTTCAAACAGTTGTTAGACAAACCGGGTTTGTCAAACCGTTTGGCCGTCTAAATGCCCCTTAAGAAATGAGACCAACAGGAGAGAGCTGGAAGCGGAGAGCATAATTCATTTACTTTGAAAGGACCCAGATGCGGTGGTACGGACAGGAAAGGATGAAGGAACATAGGACGCCCAGGAGGTGGCATCCTCGGGTGGCCAACACAGGACGTCTCCAGAGAAGGACGAGGAAGAGATGGTTAACGAAGACCTCAGAAAACGGGGAACATCGCTCGACGACATCCGTGCACGCGAGACGTTCTTTGACCGGGAGAACATGGAAGAGGCTGGTCACGGTGAGGTGAGACCCCCTTTGGATTATTTTATTTATTTATTTATTTAATTTTTGCGACCCATTCCTCCCATTGGGTCACCATCTTACCCACGGGTGGAGGACCACCAGGCCTGATGCCGATTATTATAGTAGTAATAATAATAAAAATATTTTTCCCCCTTACAAGGGAGGTAGCCAAAACCAAAGCCATAAAATCCACTCCCACCCATTCCATCCCCACATACTCCACTCTCATCCATCCCCCTCCCTTCCTCTTGGCTCTTCCTGGATGACGGGTCATCCCTGCATCTCGACCCATCCCCTTCATGGAGACGGGGAGGGGGAAGGGCCGCCGATTAAATGAAGCGGCTATGCTGTGGATGTGCTGTGTCTTGCTACATTGCTTCTGACCCAGGGCAGTGGGCGAGATGAAGGCTGACCCGTCATCCAAGAGGAGATAAGAAAAGAGGGAGGGAGGGATGGATGGAGAATAGAAGTAGAGTGGGTGAGGATGAAATGGGTGAGAGTGGAATTATGCCTTTTGACTTTGGCTACCTCCCTTGTAAGGGGGAAAAAGTCCTTGGTATATGTATTTTCATTACTATTACTATAATAATCGGCAGCAGGTCTGGTGGCCCAATGGGAGTAGGTCACCAAAATACAAAGGAAGTCCTTGGTGTATTTTTACTATTATCATTACACACATAATGAAAACGCCAATGGTTAAAGTAACGAAACAAGAGGTAATAGTAACGAAACCGCCTGTGGTAAAAGTAATGAAATGAGGTAATAGTAACAAAAAAGAAAATAGTAACCGAGGTAAATAACGAAATACGAGGTAAAAGTAACGAAATCGCTAGTGGTTAAAGTAACGAAATACGAGGTAATAGTAACGAATACGAGGTAAAAGTAACCATATTAGGTAATAGTAACGAATACGAGGTAAAAGTAACGAAATGAGGTAATAGTAACGAAATCGCCAGTGGTAAAAGTAACGAAATACGAGGTAATAGTAATGAAATCGCCAGTGGTAAAAGTAACGAAATTAGGTAATAGTAACGAAATACGAGGTAAAAGTAATGAAATAAGAGGTAATAGTAACGAAATCGCCAGTGGTCAAAGTAAGAGGGAAAAAGAAACGGAGGTAAAGAGAGGGGAGGGAGGGGGAGAGACGGAAGGGAGAGGGGTAGGAGGGGGAAGGGAGAGGGGTAGGGGAGGGGGAAGGGAGGGGGAGAGGGAAGGGAGGGGGAGAGGGAAGGGAGGGGGAGAGGGAAGGGAGGGGGAGAGGGAAGGGAGGGGGAGAGGGAAGGGAGGGGGAGAGGGAAGGGAGGGGGAGAGGGAAGGGAGGGGGAGAGGGCGGGGAGGGGGGGAGGGGAGGGGGAGAGGGAAGGGAGGGGGAGGGGAAGGAAGGGGGAGGGGAAGGGAGGGGGAGGGGAAGGAAGGGGGGAGAGGGAAGGGAGGGGAGGGGGAGGGCAGAGAGGGAAGGGAGGGGGAGGGCAGAGAGGGAAGGGAGGGGGAGGGGGGAGAGAGGAGGGAGGGAAAGACATATGTAGGGAGAGAAATAGAAAGATTTGGGAGATTGGACAAGGAGAGATTGGCGAAAGATTGGAGAAAAGATATGCTGGTGAGAGAATTAGAGAGTGAGATTGAAGAGAGGCTGAGACAGAAATGTTGGAGATATATAGTGAGAGATTGAGGAAGTGTAAGAAATAGATTGGAGACAAATGTTGGGGAGATAAGAGATAGCGAGATTAAGTGACAGAGAAAGAGTAAGAGAATAATAGAAATTGAGAAAGATTAGAGAGTGAAAGAGAAAGAGATTGGGGAGACGGAGATATTGGAGAGATAGTGAGGGAGATGCAAGTTTTGAGAGCCTAGAGAGAGACGTTGGAGAGGGAGAGAAGAGAGATTGGAGAGAGATTGGAAAGAAGAGAGATTGGAAAGGGAGAGGGAGAGAGACTGGAGACTTGAGAGATTTGAGAAAGTTTTGAAAGGTTTGAGAGAAAATAGGAGAAATATAGAAAAAATTGAGATTGGAGAGAGACAGATTGGAGATAGAGGGAGAGATTGGAGAGAGAGGTTGGGCAGATATTGGAAAGACACTGGAGAATGGAGAGATGGGAGAGAGAGAGACTGGAGATTTGAGAAAGTTTTAAAAGATTTGAAAGTGAGATAAACAAATTGGAGAGAGGTTATAGAGAATGGAGAGAGACAAAGAAAGAGGGAGAGAAAATGGAGAAAGGTTCAGAGAAATATTGGAGAGAGATTGGAGAAGGAGAGATTGGAGAGGAAGATATTGGAGAGAAAATGTAATTGGGGAGAGAGATTGGAGAGAAAGAGAGAAGAGAGGAATATTTTTTTAGATTGGAGAGGGAGATTGGAGATAGATTGGGAGAGAAGAAAGATAGAAAAACAAAAGAGAGGGAGAGAGAAATATTGAGAAAGATTTGTGAGAGATTGCAGTGGGAGAGATTGGGAAGAGAAAAGAGATTGGAAAGAACTTGGGGAATGGAGATAGAGATGGGAGACAGGGAGAGACATGAGTTTCGAGATATTTGAAAGACACATTGGAGAAAAAGAGCGAGAGATTGGAGAGAGGGAGAGACTGGAGAAAGATTAGAGATATTGGAGACTATGGAGACTAGGGAGAGAGGGAGAGAGGTTGGAGAGAAAGGGAGAGATTGGCAGGAGAGATTTGAGAAATAGAGAGGAAAAGACAAAGGAAGAGATAGATTGTAGAGGGAGAGATTGGAGAGAGACTGGACAGAGATAGAGAGCAAAAGATTTGAGATATCTGTGAGAGAGATTTCAGAGAGGGAAAGAGAAAGAGAGCAATACCAAAAAGAGAACATAATTGTGTGAAACTGATCTCGGCAGACAGTCCTGGGCAGCGCCTGACACTCCACTCGAGTTGGCTTATATATTATCTCCAGAGGAAGGTCATGACGAGCAGGGACGCTGCCGAGGAGTTGTGAGCATACTAGACTTTGCACAACAGAGGGGAGAGAGGGGGAGGGGGAGAGGGGAGGGAGGGGGAGGGGGAGAGGGGAGGGAGGGGGAGAGGGGAGGGAGGGGGAGGGGGAGAGAGTGAAAGACATATGTAGGGAGAGAAATAGAAAGATTTGGGAGATTGGACAAGGAGAGATTGGCGAAAGATTGGAGAAAAGATATACTGGAGAGAAATTGAGAAAGACTCACAGACTATGTGGGTTAGAGGCCCATCTAGCATTGATGGGGACCTGGTTTATGTGAACGGACCACCTTCTGTCTCTTTAGTGTACCTCCAGATAGCGAACAAACTTTGTATGCTTCAAGGGCATATCACAGTCTGCGATGTGGTTCCGGTCCAGATGGGCTACCATGTCATCATAGCAGATTGTTTGAGTCCGACCTAGTTACGGGCCAAAAGGTCTCCTGTCAGCACGCTCCTTCTTTGTAATCCATGAGGTCTCACTGCTCTGTTCAGGCAAGACACCATGAAATGGGATGAGGATACATTTCTTTTCCTTGCTTTAGTTGGGGTGACCTTGCTGCGGGTGGCTTCTCAGCAAAGCGAGATGAACGGAGGCTATTCTAGAGCATCTTTTCTAGTTCCCTTTCCATTTGTGAGATGAACAGAGTGGATCTTGATTAGAGCTGCTGCCAAGCTGTACTGGTCTCTTGGTCACAGCATGGAATGACCATTGGGAATGTACCGCATACTATGTAGGTCGTGACTGGAGGCTTCCAGAGGTCACCATCTGCTCACACTTTCACACATCACTGCAAGAGGACTGGGTTAGTAATAGGAATTTTGATGTTATTGATACATAGTTGGAGTTAAGTTTTGCACAAGTTTTTCAGTCAATACTTTCTTCCATCTCTTCCACTACCTCACGTTTAACGTCATTTTCCATGGTCAGAGATGATCTCCGGGGGCACCATAAGGAGGTGCCAAGGCAGCAAATGGTCCTTCTTCAGGAAGAGTCTGCAGGAAGGTCGAGGAAGGGCTTAGTTCTTATGCATACTCTTAAAAAAAACAAAAAAAAAAACAATATAAACATACCTTAACATATAACGTACAATTACATACTTACCCAAAATTTCTACAGTGGAACATGGGAATTTGGGATCCCCTTATATATATCTCCCTACGATGATGATGATGATGTGGTTTAATGTCACAAACTCCCCTCTATTGGGAGGCTAGGACAGTGCCCTTCACAAAGGACTTTGTAGCGTAGAATTTAATGAACCGCCCCTTGGTTCAGCTTTACCAGTGTCAGGATTCGAACCAGCAAAGTTGAACCAAGGTGTTCATTAAATCCCACGCTATTTCTCCATATAGACTACATAAAAGTATTGTTTGACTTGGCCATCCCCTCACCATTGAAGGCATTTATATATATATATATAAATATATATATATATATAAATACATATAAATATATATATATATAAATATATATATATATAAATATATATATATATATAAATATATATATATATATAAATATATATATATATATATTGCCATAGTTATCTAGATCAGTGGTTCTTAACATTTACCAGTGCCCACTCCCCCTTGATATTTCAGAAAAAATTCTTGTACCCCCATCCAATACAAATACAATGCAAACATATAAAAATGATAGTGATACAAACCTTGCTTTGCTTTCTCATGGTAAATATACAGTACACCATTGCACTGGCTATCATGTCTCGTACCCCCACGTTCAAGGTTTCGTAACCCCTGGGGGTACAACAGGTACCCCAGGTTAAGAACTACTGGTATAGAGGTAAAAGGCCTTCCTCCCCATTTCCATGAGATATTAAGATGAGAGGGAGGAAAGGAGAAGTGGATGGGAATGGGAATGGGAATGGGTCTGTGCTTCTTGGCCTGGCTACCTCTATTGTCAGGGGGATCCCTTGGTAGATTTAAAACATAGAATGAAGGAGACTGCAAGAGACCATAAAGCCTACACTAGGCAGATCCATGCCCATTACCACCTGTCATTGTCATCCATATAGTTGTCAAGCATTTTATATTTATAATAATAATAAAAAAAAAAAAAAAAAAAAAAAAAAAAAAAAAAAAAAAAAAATAATAATAATAATAATAATAATAAAAATAATAATATATAGTTTCAGCACACACTTGTTGACCACTCCATTGGTAAACCAGTTCTTGCCAATTTCCTTCTTAAATCTAAATCCATTCCCTACAATAAAACAAACTACTAAAAGAAAACTTTTATTTCCAGTAGTGCATACACAAATAGGTGACTTTGTACTAGAAATTGATTATGCCTGAGTCTGTGATGTATGAAAGAGGGCTATCAAACTGGTAGCAAAGTGATTTGTATGACCTATTGTTACATGAAAACTTTCCCAAAGTGATCAAGTAACCAGTTCCTATCAACAGGTAACTATAAATGGCCCTCCCTGGATAATTCCTACTAAAGCTTAGCAAGGACCACAAATGAGTATGTTCACATATCAAAATAATATCGTAAAATAAAAATAAAGACGAGAAGATCACTCCAAGTCCGTTTTGTACCTTAAGTACCGTAATCTATGCGTGGGGCACTTATAATACTGGTCCCTATTGTATTAAACGAAACACAAAGTTTGGGCAAAAGAGTACAGGTATGCCTCGTGTAAGTCATTTTGTGCTTGGAACGGGTTCGGTTAATTTGGAACCAAATTTCGAGAGACGAGTTGTAGGTAAGAAACTCCAAAAAGAACGACACTAAACATTAACAAGTTCATCTTTAAGAGAATAGAGGTAATTGCATTACAAGGAACATCTAACACATTGCATTGGTGTACATAAGCCTATGTTTGAATTTATTATGTCGAGCAGAGCATAGTTTATGAGACCAAGTCCAAGAGATAAAATAGATGAGATAGAGATATAGAGAGAGAGAGAGAGAGAGAGAGAGAGAGAGAGAGAGAGAGAGAGAGAGCAAGAAGAGACAGAGAGGGCAAGATGAGACAGAGAGGGCAAGAAGAGACAGAGAGAGCAAGAAGAGACAGAGAGAGCAAGAAGAGACAGAGAGAGCAAGAAGAGACATAGAGAGCAAGAAGAGACAGAGAGCAAGATTAGAAGAGAGCAAGAAGAGACAGAGAGCAAGATGAGAAGAGAGAGGAAGAAGAGAAGATAAAGCAAGAAAGTGGTGAGAAAATAAAAAGAGAGGAGAAGCAAGAAGAGATAAGAGAAAAGAGAGATGAGGGAGAGAAAGCAGTGTTACATATCAGAAAAAAATGTTGCCTCAGGTTCCAGCTACTGGAAACCCTAAAGGCAGGTGTTGAAAGAAACACTGGAATAGTGTCCATATTGCTGAAGTCTGGAAAGTGTCAAAGATCTCTACCTTCCTTTTTTGCACATCAAGCGCTGCAGGCACCAACTGCTCCCTTCCCTTTATCACTCTCAGCCGGTGACACTGAAATGGACCCCGACTACTGCCTCGAGTTTCTTTTAGTGGCAAACCCACAGCAGCTCACAACTCCCCTCAAGCCCTCCTATAGATATTTTTGGGAAGAAACTTTGGTCTATTGTCTGTTGCGTCGCTGTGGGGCTGTTTCAGTCACCAGCTCAAACTGGTAAGAGGGGAAAAGTCACACTGACTGTCAGCTCTCCATGTGTGAAAAGGTGTAAGAGTTGAAGATGATAGAGTTGAAGTTGATCTCGGGCCCAGTCCAGGGACCAAGTGTCATGTCCTCATTGAGGTTTGGGGGTTGACGGGTTTCGAAAACATGCATCCTCACGGTCAATGTTGCAGGACAACTATGTGCAGGTATCTGTCATTGCTCCCTCTTCCCAGAGAGACCCTTGCCAGCCACTGTGGCTTGTGGGTTTTCTTGGTGAATCTCAAGGCAACCACCAAAATAGTTGCCAAATCTCTTCGCCACTAATGAATGCCGAGTACCTCAACAACCATCTATCAGATACCAAACAACTGTACAATGTGGACCCCAAGGAGCAACACTACCATTGCCACTGAATTTATTCAAACAACTTCCCGCACAAAGCACAGATCACATCAAAGCTTTCACATGTACAGATGACCCAACAATAATAGACCAACACTGGAAAAAATAAACAAATAAATAAATGAAAAATAAAATAAATTAATAAAAAACAATATTAACAATAAACTAGCACAATGGCTGAATGCATCCAACCTAGTTATGGACCAAAAGGTCGCCTGTTGGCATGCTCCGCCTTTGTAATCCTTTGTAAGTCCTCAGTGGCATGTCTATATGACTACAATGAATCTAGGAACCACTAGTCAACTTAACAGTTAACCTCTCCCATTGAATAAAAGCCCAATGGACCCCACATTTAATACACATGACAAGTAACTCACATAAGAACTAAAGAATGAAAACAAAAACTACTCTTCACACTTAAAATAGTAGCAGACAGGATCTGGACAACAGAAATTTTCTTTTCCAATAATAAAGAAAACTGACATGCTACAAACATCTCCACATTACAAATTTGCTGCACTACAAACAACACCAATTCAACAGAAAAATAATAACAAAAACGAAAAGTTCCCATGAAATACGAGAACAATTGGTACACAGCTCTATGAAAGATCCCTCAAAATCCACCCCTCACAATTACACAAAAACAACTTAAACAACATAACAGCAGTTTTCTGCTCAGTCACTGACAACCTACTCCCAAATACCTTTCATATACACACACATACATATCCAAACACATACACACTCCAATCCCAAATCAAACACTCCCATGACTCAAATTCTATACTTCATTCAACTACCTCCAAAATCAACCAGAAATCATTCCTACAACAAATAAGAATGGTACTGACACACCTATTCTCAGGTCCTTACCTGACCTTAAAAGTCCTACCACATAAATGACCTCACAACAGACTCAAATTACCCTAGACACAACCACCACATACAGGACACAAAACACCTACACATTGCCTAGATTCACCTTTCCAGGCTATAGCACTACATCTCTTCATTGAGTGACATATGTGCTGAATGTCATGGCTGATTTTGTAGAAGTCACTAGTCTGCCAGTCTATTGACCCTGGTCTCTCTTGCTAAAGACCTGGAGATCCCAAGTACCCAGCAATGCCCTCCAGGTCATTAGTCACTCCAGGAAGTTATACTGTTCTGTGCACCACTAGTCTCCTACAATAGAAAATCAAAGCAACAGACTAACTAATAAGTGTGAATGTTTCTATCACCAGCTCATAGTAGCAGGAAGGGAGTTGGAGAGGACCTGACACCAGTTGTAAACTCTCCTGTGAAAAGGTGGGAGAAATGCAACCCAATTTAACAGATCCTGAATCAGGACTGGAGAAACTGTCGTCCCACCAAAGCTGCATCTTTGGATGGATTTTAGGATGACAGACTTGAAAATGAGCAGCAGCAAGATGACTCAATGTTTTGAGAGAAATCAGTAATTAGAGAGGGAGATGGAGAGAAAGGTAGACAAAGAGACATCTCATAAAATAAAATTAAATTCCAGCTCTTGCTCGCCAAACATAAGTAGATCTTAAAGAACATGATTAACTGTCGCACAATACTGTGTTCCAGTTTTGAACAGAAAAGGTTTAGCAACAGAGGTACTTCCACTGCACTGAAATGCCATTCAAATAAGTACAAAATTCTTTGGTTAGTATTGCTACTAAATACAATGAAAGCAAATATTGCTTAAATCAGAGGAAGCAGAAATGGATTAGGTGTCTTCCCTGACCTGTATCACCAGGTCAGTCCACCATTAATCATGACTAATCTTAAACCTATGGATACACACAATACAATCAAGGCTTTGGCATAACATAAGAACTTTGAAAGAAATCTACATTGTTCCTTTAAACATCACCAAGCAGTTGCGAAGCAATTAACTTCATTATTGAACAGACTAATCTCCTACACTTGGATTATTCTAATGCTATTTTCCATTTAGTTTACCATACAAATGAAATGAAACCTATGCTGAATGCTCTCCCACAAACTTCACTGAAAAAAGGAAATCTGCACAGAATCGTGTCAAATATGTTTCGTTCCATTTCAGAAGAAAAGTTTTAATATTGCAGGAATCCACAATAGGCTACTTGTAGGCTGTCCCTGGTTTGTACCTACATTCATAAGTGCTATGGAAGACAGACACAGAAAAGAGGCAGACCTTCAGGCATAGCCTCCCCTTGAAAATATCATCTAGAGACTAGGATTAAAGATAACAGACTGGCAAAAGAATAAAATATAATAAATAATACCATAGTCAAATGAAAAATCAAACAATTATACTTCCTAATTCTGGGCAATTACTAAATCAAAGTCCATCAGTTCTACCTGCCCAACTGCTGCTATATTGCACAATAAATTGCAAACACTTGTAGATCAAATGTGAATGTACATCAAAAGAATGAACAATAACACAACGCTTCTATCTCCACATTACAAACTTGTTTTTTTTTTATCTCTACATGCTTCACAACAATGTATAAAAAAAAGTATTTACAAATGAGAATGTTATCCTCCTTAGAAACATAGCTTCATGCTACATTTCCTTTAATGATTGCGATCCAAATAAGTTGCAGAAACAAAACGTTTCTAGGTGGGAAATGAAAATAAAAAACAAACTCTCGTAAAAACTGCATGCGCGATCAACAACTGAAAACTACTGCCTTTGGCTTGGAGCTGACGAGTCCTGTAGGCCACTAACATTAGGAGGCAACAACTGGAGGGCCTGAACCAGCCACTGAGCTGCATACAAGCCCTCATACACATGCTTTGATAAGTGTTGCATTAGAACCTCCACACTAGAAAATTGCACACCACATGCTCCACACTGATGCGACGACGCAATTTTTGGATCAGAGTTGGCACTTGGGGGTGGAATACTGTTGGATGTATTACTGGCTGCACTTGTACTTGACCCCGTCACTTTCTCATTCTGTTTCTGACACACAGGTAGTCTTCTCGCACACTGATGGGGAGCTGTCGGAGCCCAGAGTACAAGTGCTTCCACAGCTTTGGAAAGCAAGAGGTCAGCATTGGAAGGCAATGGAGGTACTCTGCCTGAACTCTCGCTAGCGGGAGTGCCAGTGATATGCCGTGTATTGCACATGTTTGTTTCAGATTACAGAGACTGTCTAGTGACATTGGATGGTTCTGGCTGGGAATGTGTGGCCCGGGAAGCCGTCCAATTTTGTTCTTGCTACGCTAAGACGTTTCGGATGTGGACGTTGACATGCTTGGGGACAGCTGGTAATTGGTCACATCCTTAATGCAGCTACTCGTCTTGCACAACCTCCTGAAATTGAAGAGAAACTTCATGAATACCATACCAAGATAAAACAATCATTATAAATAAATTCTAACCTCACAATCATCATTTGCCAAATGTGGTGTTTTCCTTCTCATTCAATCTGTTGCCCCAGATCTCCCTGGCAGAAGACCTGCATCCTCCAGAAAACTGGCAACACCCTCTGGTTGGATCCATAAATCACTTCGAGAAGAAATATTGTGTTGTTGACTGGGTATTGTTAATGTGGGACAATAGTATGAGGTGTTTTGTGTATTCTGTGAGGTGGTTGCATCTGGGGCACTTTGAATCTGCATTGGTATTGTCTTAATGATGGATGATGTCTTTAGTGCAGATGTGCTAGTGTTATTCTTATCTGATGTGGGAGGGTTTTCTCAGAGAGACTTAATATCTGGGGGTAGCTGTTGTGCTGTATTGAGTTTAGTGCTCTCTTGAAGGCCTTGATTAATCATCCAGATGTGAATATGTTTTTGTGTGGGTTTTACATGGTGATGGGTACGGAGCTGCCTAGTGTAAGCCTTATGGTCTCTTGCAGTCTCCTTTATTCTTATGTTATGTATGCACATATGGTATGGGTTTCCCCATCAAACTTTGACAAAAACATGATAGAGTAAAACTTCAAAGCTATGGACTAACTGGGAATGTAACACTCTAGATCTTGAAAAATGCATCTCTTTCCAATTATATAACAGACCAAACCTCACTCTTCTTTTTCCAATTAAATATATACTTACACAAGTCAATTTTTTTTTCTTTCTTTTATGAATAGAAATGTTTTAGAAGGTATAAGGAATACGTTTCAAGTAACCAAAGTTTGAAAAATAACATTTGGTTGTGGCAATAGCTCATCAAAGGCATATGGGTGGATGGTAAAATGATCCTTGTTATTCCCTCATTATGGCTAGTTTTACAGTGACAATCCTTGAATCTGGATATATAGGCAACAACAGTCTAATCTACCAAAGCTGAGTATGTCACTCCAACCCCCTCAGTACGTTGTGATGTGCCGAATATTTCACAAAAAAAAAAAAAAAAAAATTAATGATATGATATTGGCATGCGTGACTGTGTACAATGCAGTCGTCCATAACATGCTGTACAGTATGGGATGAAATGCTACATCCAGGGCAGTTGTCTGCAATGCTGTCATCCAGCCTCTTCTGGTAGCTTAGAAGGGCTGGTTGGTTGATGCAAAGTAGTCTGGCCAGGTGGACTCTGTCCTTTAGGGGGTGAGAGGATTCAGAGGGATGGATATCGGGGGGTCTTGCATGCAACAATGTACTGCCTTTCAATTTGTTGATGAAGCAATGAGTGATATGATTATAGATATGCTTCTGGTGTGGTCCTGGTGTGGCAGTGTCTTCGCCGTGGAACTATCCCCAAACCCCAAATGTTGAGGGCCAACCAGCCACAAAATATCCTTGCCACCGGCGCTCACACAGGTGGCTCCTATCCCTGAGATGCTCTAAGAACTGTTGCCAGCCACTGTGGGGCTGCAGTTTTCCACTTTGTAAAACTCGCGGCAATGACTGTTTACATATATATTCATTTGTTTTAGTAAGCTGGACCAGGGTGACCTATAACTTTGGAAAGATCTCTACTTTTTGAGATACAGAGAGGGTCAAAAAAGGTGACAAAAAGCAGCCAAATAACTATAGGCCTATAAGTTTGACTTCAATTGTAGGAAAAATAATGGAAACTATCATCAGAGATGCTATCGAACATCATTTAGAAAGTAACCTTTTGATAAATGACAGCCAGCATGGTTTCAGACCGAAACGTTCTTGCGTGACTAACTTACTCGAATTCTACAACACAGTTATCTCGAATTATGACAAAAGAAAATATAGATTTAATATATCTAGACTTTGCAAAAGCTTTTGATACCGTCCCACACTAAAGACTACTTACTAAATTAGCTTTACACAGAATAAGTGGTTGAATGGTCGAAAACAGAGTTGTTTTAAATGGAAAAACTTCTGGATGGAAAAATGTTACAAGTGTCCTCAGGGTTCCGTTCTTGGGCCACTTCTATTCATAGTATATATAAATGATATAGACCATGGACTAAAATCTACTGTTTCCAAATCTGCTGATGATACAAAACTGTGCGGAGTGGCAAATGATCACTCAAACCAATTAGATATTCAAGAAGATTTAGATCAATTACAGCAATGGTCTGAAAAGTGGCTAATGAAATTTAACACAAGTAAATGCAAGGTAATGCACATAGGTAAAAATAACAGTAAGTACGATTACAAGTTATTTGGAAATTCGTTAACAAAAGTGGATAGTGAAAAAGATCTCGGCGTAATTTTCAGTAACGACCTCAAACCATCCAAGCAGTGTATTTCAGCCTCTGAGAAAGCAAATAAGGTTCTAGGACTAATTGCGCGATCTTTTGATTTCAAAAGTCCATCACTCATTAACAAGCTATATAAATTGTTAGTTCGTCCACATTTGGAATATGCTGTTTCCGTATGGTCACCGAATCTCATTAAAGACATTGACAGACTGGAAAAAGTACAACGGCGAGCCACAAAACTGATTCCAAATATCAAAAATAAATCATACGAAAATAGACTAAAACATATGAATCTGCTTTCCCTAAAAAAACGTAGACTCCGAGGTGACTTGATACGGATCTTTAAGATTCTAAAGGGAGTTGACATCAAAAGTGACAAAATTTTCACATTGAATGATAATCAGACAAGAAACAATGGTCTCAAACTGTCTGGATATAGATTCAATTTGGAAGTAGGTAGAAACAACTTTGCCAACCGTGTAGTTAATGAATGGAATAAACTTCCTGCACAGGTAGTGCAATGTAGTTCAGTTCGAAGCTTTAAGAATCATTTAGATAAACACCTACGCAAGATGCTGTAATGATTATAATTTATTTTACATTATTTGTTTTGGTTTTGTTATCATTTGTCTGTCTGATTTTCGTTTATCATTAGTTATATGTCAATTTATTATTATTTACTATTTACCTGTTTGTTTATTATTGAACTATACCTATGCATTTATTTATGTATTTTATTTGTTATTTACATTATTATAGTTTTTATTTAATATTTTATTATTATTATGATTTTTTTTTTGCCTCTGACCTAGATATGGACCAAAAGGTCTCCTGTCGGCATGCTCCGCCTTTGTAATCCTTTGTAATTAGTCCAGATCTTTGAAGGCTTACTGCATACTGTAATTGTTTTTTTTATTTCTGCATGGAATGAGGGTTAGCTCTCCAAAGTATGCTACACCTGTCATAAATCTTGTTTGAAGGTGAAATTCTCTTCACCTCATCTCCCTACTAAGATAATACAGTGAGCCCTCTCATTAACAGACGTTAATTAGCTGTGTTTTTGCAGTGTTTTCGGCATTTTGGAGTGGTTTTTGGGTGGCATAGTGATTGCATGCACTAAACAACAGCACCAAAAACACAGCAAACACAGCTAATTAACATCCGTTAATGAGAGGTCTAACTGTAGCAGGATCTCAAGGTAAGACTTAGGGTCAAGACACCTTGAAGAGGAAGATCAAATGTTACTCCACCACCTAATGGTGCTCCTCAGAACCTACTCCATTCTGAGTTGCCAAGAACGATGAAGTGACTGAGACTGGTGTATATTCAGTCACTACCAAACTTCCCCTCCACTATTTCACAATAACCGTGTTCTTCGACAGAATGCCCAAAAGTCCTCCAGCAACGGCGAATGACTGTAAGAGCAGAAGAGGGCAACCTCTGGACACTCCTAGTCATACCCCACATAGATGGTGATGCTGGCCCAACAGTCACCAGTTATCAGCTCTCCATGTGTGAAAAGGTACAAGAAATACAGGTTAAGTTGAAAGATATCTTTCAGAGAGCCAGTACCTCTTGCAACTTATGATGGAGGTGAGGGGGGGGGGGGGTTTGATGGGTTTTGAAAATGGGTAACTATGCTTTACTTGCTGGACAAGCACAAGCCACAAATGGGTAGTCAGTGATCCAACATGATAATGATTGTACTAACAATGACAAAACAAGAGTGAGCGACACTTCTCCCAAATCTAAGTCCCTCTGCTACATCCCTACCTAACCCTGTGTGAAGAGAGCAATCCCCATCCGCAACACACAAAATAAAACGAGAACATATCGGTAACACTGGAGCAAATGCCCACTCTTCCTGAGTGGGCACAAACATCACAATTAACAATTGTCAGTCAATACCCAAGTTATCACATTCCTTCAAAGGCTGCAGCCAACCAATCACAGAAGTGGAATATTACACCCACCTTCCCAATTGCAAGACAACTGTTCTTGGTCGAGACAATAAACAGTGACATATGACACCTATACTGCTCCTTCAATTACTTGTGTTTTGAACACAATAAACAGGGATGTTGCTGCTCAGATGGCATATGCACACATTGCTCAGCCCCTGCAATATGCCTCCTTATACCCAAACTCAGCCATATGTGCAAATTGCAGCAACAATCACTCCCAGGTGTACAAATTTGAAGAAATACATCCATCTCAGAAACTTGGAACACAATAGCATCATTAAGTCTTAAGACAAATATGATCTAGGAAAATCATACCCGGAAACACTATGATCCAGCTTAACCCTTAGCATATCATGATGCCAACATCAGCATCATGAGGTGTGAGTGGGTATGCGAGGATGTCAGTGTCCTGATATTTATTTTGTAGTTGTAAGCAGGAGACAGAGATAAGAGAAGAGTGACTGTATAGATGATACTGTTATGCAAGGAAGGGACAGGTGGGGGATGGTACGGGGGTGTTTATTGTGTGAATGATATTTTAACACAGCCCAAAGGGATTTCTCTCCATCTCTTTTTATGCATGAGGGAATGGAGAGGGGTGGTCATCAATTCAGTGAAAAGACCTTGCTGTGGATATACTGTGTCTTGCTACATTGCTTCTGACCCAAGGCAATGGGCAGATACAGGGATGACCCATCATCCATGAGGAGCTAAGATGAGAGGGAAGAAAGGGTGGTGGATGGGAGTGGAATGGGTGGGAGTAGGTACATGCCTTTGACTGACTACCTCCCTTATTAGGGGGAAAAAGTGCTCTATGTATAGACATAGATAGCTATACCTGAGTGTAAGGGAAAATCGCCACTTAATCTTCTAAACAACCAGCCCTCTTAAATTACGCACAATTCGAGTGCGCTCTGAAACCTTACTTGAAATGAGCTGCCACGTATGACGACTGAGGTTACGTGCGTCCCGGACAGACATGGTTTTGTCAGAGAGAACTTGGTGACTGCACCTAGTCCACTACTCCCCCTCCCCTCTCTCCACTCTAAAACTGGCGAGTTACATCGACTGGACGTCGTTTGTCTCCAACTTCGCCTTCTGCTCTGCCAGTCGTCATCGCTCAGCTCCAAAACCCTGATCATCTACTGAAGCTTTCTATGAGTAATTTAAGTGTTTACTATGGAGACAATTCGGGTGAGCTACGACCGAACTGACCTAAGGTGAAACAGTCGGTGTTGTTTTTCCCTTTTCTTCAAATTGATTTGATAGTGCATTGTGGAAGGACCAGAATTATAAACTTCCAGTGCAATCCTGTGTTTTCTTACTTGTCCTACGAGTCTATACACGAACCGAGAGTTCTGAAGCAGGCAGTGGTGGTCCACACCTAGTTTCAGAACTAAAGGACCTAATTGGTCCTTTACACTGAGTGACATATACATTCTGTGACCAGGCTTGATTGCATTTTCTGTGGTTAATAACATTTAGTGTGAAGAATAAGTATTACAGCTGCAACTTTATATTTTATAATGCACATAGAGATGTATCATCAAATCATCATGCATCAGGCAGCCTACAATGCAAGCGAGTATTTGACTTGTATTGAAGAGGTTAAGCCCTCCTAATATATGATAAAACACCAACACCCACCTGCAATCCTTTACATTATCTATTTAACCAAATATGGACAGAAGGCATCCTCCCAACTACCAGGAGGAAAGCCATCATCATCCTCTTCCACAAACTAGGAAGACAAATTTCCCCCCAAACAATTACCATCCAAATGCACTTACATAAAAAAAAAAAATTGTTCTAATATTCATGGCAACTGGAATGCCATCCCCTCATATCACCCTTTTCAACAGGTTTCTGAACCAACTAAACAGAAACAACAATCTGTATGGCATGTGTCAACATGTCTATATATTTTTTATCTAGAAAATCATACAACACTGCCTAAAAATGGAAGATTCTACAAAACTATTTTTCTAGGAACTTTACTCGGTTTCATATCCCAACTCCTAACTTTCAGAACCTTTCGAGTATGCAGAGGAACAACCAACCCTATCGTCACCACATATTCAACAAACAGCCCCCCAAGGATGCATTCTCCGTGTTCTTCACTTGATGACATAATTAAACAAATCTCCCCAAAATAACTACCAACCCAACAACCTAGCCCTGTTTTGCAGCAAAACTCATCCTGTCCATACAAACTGCCTTCTACAAATAGCAGTGACCCGAGTAACCCAATGGGCTGAAGACTCAATTCTGCTTCTCAACCGAACTCAATCACTGTGTGCCTCTGTAGATGATACTGCTGCAAAGATATTCCATCAATACAATTAGGAAACACTGCCCTGCCAGTGATAAAACAGACTCAATTTCGAGGACCTGATCCTCAACAATATTTATCTGCTCTACACCTCAAACATCTAAAAGCATCCCGACTCAGCCTCAGATCAGCTAAAATTACTATCCCACACAAGATTGGTGGCAGACTGACATTCACTCTGAAACCTATATCAGCCCATTAAGCAGAACAAACTTGATTGCTGATGTCATGCCTACTCCTCCACCACACCCAAGTCAGCGTTTCCCAACCTTGTGTGCTGAAATCTATAGGGGGTGCTAGGAAGTGATGCACAAAAAAATCACATTGTTGTGCATATTTGACCTTTTCCATGCTATTTTACTTTTCTAGGGTGTTCTTATTTCTTCTACAAACAATATTGTTAATTTGTTTCAGTTCTAAGGAATCAAGAAAATAAGTCATCAACCAGTACACTTCACTTTCTTTTATCCCTCTAATAACAAGATAGGAGTGCTGGACTGCTTAGACATGACAACAAGGGGTGCTATGGTAGGAAAAGGTTGGGAAATGCTGCCCTATGTGATCCCTTGGTCTATGCTTTGACACATGCACCTTTCACAGTATTCAACTGAAGAGCTTGTATACAAGTAGAAGCAGCACAATTTAACAAACTAATTCAGCCAAGAGAGGGTTTGAGAGAGAGAGAGAGAGAGAGAGAGAGAGAGAGAGAGAGACAGAAAGATAGAGAGAGAGATAGACAGAGGCAGAGAGACAGAGACAATAAGACAGAGAGACAGAGACAGAGAGACAGAGAGAGAGAGAGACAGAGAGAGAGAGAGAGAGAGAGTTATTGACAACCTTTTTAACAGAATTTTCCAATATATTGAGTCTTTCAGCTAAATACACTGGCACTGCCAGACAACTGAAAGGGCTCAATTTACCGATCATGTTTGCACATAAATAACAGAATATATTTGGTTTAATAGAATTATGTTCACTAATTTGAGCTTTCTGCTATTGATTTCATTTCCATTCAATTGAGCTTCTGCTAAACAGGGATTCATTAAAGTGGGCTTCCACTAGACAGTGTCAAAACATTGTTGCATGATCATGTACTCAATGCCATTGCTATTCGCTGTGCTTCCTTATACTTCTATTTATCAGGAATGAATGTTCTTTTTATGCAACAAACTTTCCCCCAGAAATTTAACAAAAACAATAAATGAAGTAGTTGATGCTCTACTCTGCCAAATTGTTACAATTAATGCTTTACAAAAAATTTAACTTCTCATCTCATTTAAGGACCTGGAAAGGTCTGATCCTGAGCAGTATTATAAGCAGAGGTTGTGTGCAGGGTACTTGGGTCGGGTTTAATGACAGAATGGGAATCAAGGATAAGAGCTGGGAACAAGGGTTAGGATAGCAATACAACTATGAATGACCCTAACTATAAAGGTAGCATGAGTGGGACTATTAATGACATGAGATTGGAGATAACTCCACTCTTGGATGTTGTGGGGGGGGGGGGATGAGTGGCTTTTGTCTAGTACATGTGGTATTTTTGGTTGTGACTGCCCTTAGATGTTGTTGTTGTTGTCGTTCCCTAGACAGTCTGTCCAAGCAGTCCCATCTCCCCAAGGAATGCCACAGCCGAAACTGGGTTTTCCCACAAATCCTTTATAGAGTGTAAGTTGTGTTGTCTGCGTGCATGATTGTGTATAATGCAGTCTTCCATTATGTGTTGTATGGTATGGGGTGAAGTGTTACATCCTGGGCAGCTGTTCACAATGCAGTCATCCAGCCTCTTCTGGTAGCTTAGAAGTGCTGGGTGGTGGCTGCACCGCAGTCTGGCCAGGTGGACTCTGTCCTTTCATGGGAGAGAGGATTCAGAAGGGTGGATATCAGGGGGTCTGGCATGTAGCAGTGTGTTAATGGAGCGGTGAGTGATATGATTATGAATATGTTTCCAGAGGCTGGTATTTGGTGGTTGTGGAGGAAGAGAAGAGAGTATCTGTGTGTGATACAGGTCTTTGGGTGTTGTTTTAATGTTTCTTGGTGTGTGTGGGTGTTCTGCTATGTAGTGTAGCGGGTGTGATGTGTTTGTGGTGGCTGCAGCAAGTGTTTGTGTGCCTCTCATGTCGAGGTGGTCCTTGACTTTGAGGACTTTTGTTTCATGGTGTAAATGGTCTGTAAGTGTTGTACTTGTGCAGCCTGTAATTGCTTTTAGGGCTTTGTTTTGTATTATTTGAAGGGTGTTGTGGTGTGTCTCACTGAGATTAGGAGCCCACGCAGGACTCTCATTTTTCATCACTGAGCGTATGCATTGTTTGTACATTGTTGTATTAGTTTCTTTGTTTTGTCCAAATGTTGTTCCAGTGATTGACTTAAGTGCGTTAAGTCTAGGTGTGCATTTGTTTTTTATGTTTGTGATGTGTTGTTTGAAAGACATGGATGTATCGTATGTTACACCAAGAATTTTCGGTGTATTTGTGTGTGGTATTAGAGTGTTGTTGATGTAGAGATGAGGTATGTATTTGTGTTCTTTTGTCCAGTTGGTGAGAAGTGTTGCTGTAGATTTGGTTGGAGCTATTTTGAGTCTGTTTGTGATGAACCATATGTTGAGTGTATCAAGGTATGGCTGGATTATTTCTGCAGCTTTGTCTGTGTTACAATGTGTGCATGTGATTGTTATGTCGTCTGCGTAGGAAGAGATTTGTATTTCTGAGGTGTCTGGTGTGGGTAAGTCATGCATGTATAGATTAAAGAGCGTGGGGTATAGAACAGAGCCCTGTGGTACTCCATTCCTGGAGCCGCAGCGTCTATGTCGTGGGACCACCCCCCAACCCCAAGAGTTGGGGGCCAAACGGCGGCAACCAGCCCTGGCCACCGGCTCTACGCAGGTGGCACCGATCCCCAAGAGGAGCTACGACTGCCTTGGGGAGTACCACAATCCTTTTTCTCAACATGCCCTTAGTTGACTGTGCAATGGTTGGATTTAAGTATGTTTCTCTGTTTATGGCCACTAAGTTCTTTGTGATGTTGTATAACATGTCATCTTCTTCTTTCTATTGGTTCAAGTTTTATGTCTTGTTTGAGACTAGTGACAGATGTAACTACCTTACCTAACCAATTTATTTTTCCTAGTTAATTTTGGGACTCGTTTGGTTTTGATCTTGTAAAACTCAAAGGAAAGTTACAAATAGTAATCTGCAGTGATTATTTAGATAAAAAATATTGTCAAAATGACACACAATGAAACATGTCATTCAAGCTATTTCCTAAACTTTAGCCCAATATACTAATGTAACAGGGCATATAACAAATTTTAACATTTCAAAAACAAAATTCAAATGTCACTCATTTCCAAAGATTTTTATTAAAAAAATTCTCCTTGGAAAGCATGCTCCATTCCAAAATGTCTATTGAAAATAAGGAAATTGTGTAGTTTCATCTCACTCTCAAATTTGCAGGAAAAGTTGTTGGAGTTGTCGTAATATATTTGCAAAAAATATATAAATTATTTTACAAGCAGGCGAGATGAAAATTCACAAATAACCTAACCTAACCTACCTAACCTAAATGATCGCAACAGAAATGGTACTTCAGTGAAAGGTAACAGGAAGGTTTAATAATTATTTTTTCACCATCCCTTAACATTATTTTGTGGGAAATGCATTACTAAGAAATGTTGTTGGAGTTGTCGCAATATCGATTAACAAAATACACAAACTGCTACATAGGCAGGCAAGATGAAAATTCACAAATACCGAAAATAATCTTGGAAAAATAATCCCCTAAAAGCAAAACAAAAAGTGAAGTTACTGATAATTACCATTCAAAAAAATAAAAATCCATCCATAAGTATATTTACAATTTTGGGTAAAATACCAGAAATATATCAAAATCAAATTTTCAGTACACAACATGTATAACTTCAATGGGTTTTTTTTTATTAATCCTGGATATGGATTATAATTTGGCTAAACATTGGAATTCTACATCCCTTATCACCCACTGACATAAAATTGAAAACAAAGTAAAACCTTATAGATGTCTGACGGGTTCCATTCCAGTATCACAGAAATAAAAATTTTTAAGATCAATTTTTTTTTTATATGGAATGGTCATTAGGTTAAGTTGGGTTCGGTTAGGTTATATTTTACATTCTGTGGGGTGCAGCAAAATAGCTTCTACTTCCCAACAGCATCAACGTGGAATAGTTTTCCCTCCTTGGCTGCTAAAGTTGGGTTTGACTAATTACCCCACCGGACTCCACCGGACCCCATCGGACCGCACCGGACCGCACCGGACCGCACCGGACTCCATCGGACCGCACCGGACCTTTATCCAAGCTTATACCTACCCCACCGGAGGTTGAGATTGATCGTAGGTTAGCATGGAATGTGTATTTTGACAGTTTGCACATGACTTGTATTTGTAACACCACTTGACGTTGCATGCCGAGAGGTTCGAGAGAGTTTGTATGGGACCGCACCGGAGGCTTATTTTATTGTACTTCTACCTGAATAAAATGTACATCAATGTTTTATACGGAACAATAAACATTTATCTGATTCTGATAGTACCAATACCAATTATTCGTATACGGGCGAATAATAATAGCATCTCCATGATAATAGTGAGGTTGAGATTTCAAACTTATCACGTATCCGTATCCTTATACGGATATTTAACATTAGAATTCAGTGCACTTGTTCACGTGACCTTGTACATTATACGTAGTATTCGTTTTCGTTTACGTAGTGAAATCTCAACCTCTCTAATCATTGTTCTTGGACAACCGTATACTGACGGTGGAATAACAATAAAAATATGCACTGTTCGATCGTATACGGGCGAATAATCACTTCGTTTTATTTTTATTTGAATTTATTCGGTAAATCATCCTCCATCGCACTTTCATCTCTGAACGTCACTTAACCATTGATTTAATTGGGCCGGTCAGTTAACAGTGACTTTTATCTCAGTTAATATTCAATATGCTTGAACTTCATTCAGTCAATTGGTCAATTAACAGCCTGTGACATTGCCCCTTTTACCCCAGAACGTCCTCACTTGAATTTTATTCAGTTAACTGGTCCGGTGGGGTAGGTATGAGCCAAATTTTATACCACTGGTCAAACTGTGAAAATACACATTCCATTTGACCAACGATCAATCTCCACCTCCGGTGGGGTAGGTTTTAGCTTGTGTAAAGGTCCGGTGCGGTCCGATGGAGTCCGGTGCGGCCCGATGGAGTCCGGTGGGGTAATTAGTCATACCGCTAAAGTTGAATCATTCAATTCCTTCAAAAACTATGTAAAAACTGGAATAACAGTGAATTTAAATCTGACCCGACCAAACCACCACTACAGTCAATGCATAAACCACCACCAATTGAGCGCAGCATAATCATCAACAAATGGACTGTGACATGTACTTCAGTAAACGTATAGCTATTGAACAATGAAAACTTCATGTTAAATATCAGTCTTTGTGCGATATAGGAATTTTACCGAGGGAGTCCCTGCAGAACATGGTTGCTGCCTTGAAGTGGGGCCTAAAGAGTGCCTTCCAACGCAAGTACATGATTATGAATAGAAATATGTAGTAAATTTTTAGAAATGCACACCTATGCAATATAGCGATAAGAAATTAAATAATAATTTGGTAAATTATAATGCATCGATATAATATTCATTATTCTTGGCATAAATCAATAACGGAAAAGGTTCCTAAAAGCTATAAGCTAGCCTAGTCGCTTTGACTACTTGAGACACCATCTTTGTTTTGGTAGAGGCAGAGATCAAAGAAATTAAAATATGATACATTAATCTATTCTAACATGACCTAACCTACTTAACATAACCTACATTTAAATTTCTGGTAAGGTGGTTGTAAATCTAGAGGTCATCATCATCTCAGACCACCAAATCTATCAAAACAAAGATGGTGTTTAAATAGTTGATGCAACTTTATTCTCTTCTGCATAGCTTTTAGCAATGTTTTGATATTGATTTCTGCCAAGAAACAGATCTTTTACATTGATGTATTATAATTTACAAATTTAATATTTAATTTTCTAATGCTATACTGCATGGCTGTGCACTTCTAAAAAAATACCAAATTATACCAAAACTTTTGGTATATGATATGGGCACTTGAAGCAGTAACATTGTTACATTCACATTAGACGATTAGTGACCTATGTCCTATTCAGTATTCAATATAAAACAGTGGACAGCAACCTCTCATATTGTAACTGTTACCACTTACCTCACAAGAAATTTATCCACATCTTAAAAAAAATGTGCATTGAACTTCATAAATAACCCAAGTCACAAACTGCACAACACTCACAAGCAATACACTATCACTACTTTGAGTGAAGCAACACACTAGCTTGAACTCGGCACTAAACTCTTGGAGATGTTTCTCGCCCCGTGTCTCTGGAGCAATTACTTGCACACATCCTTCCTTCCCCCCTTTTCTTACTGTCGCCTTCTTGCCCCTCCTCCCCACCACCAAACCCAACCCTCGTGCCCCCTTCGACGTTCCTTCACCTACACAAGCATAGCATACACTACCCTCAATTTGCATATTACTACTGAGCTCCAAGCCTATCCAAAGACCCACAACGAACTTTAAAGGTCCGTGCATGTTTTTTTACCCCGCTCCCCCCATTGAATAACTAATGTATTCAGGGCGATCCTTTACATGTTACCTGCTCCAACCCTCGCTAGACTTATTTGCATAGCGCCTTCCCAGTGTACATGCATACACCAGCGCTATTTAAACCCTTCTCCAGCCTACAACAAAAAATTGGCGAGCGTTTTTTGTTGTCGGCACGAGAAGTAACGTACCTCGTATCCAGGTGGATGGCTTAGGATTGGATATATTCAAATTACGGTGAATATTCATGTCCCCAGTTCACCGCTCTCCCCATGGTACACAACACTGTCACTTCCCAACGCACACGGAATCTCCGATTCGGTCGTTCGTCTATTGAAATTTGAATAACCATTTCGTGTTTTACAAGTTAAACAATATATTTTCCGTAAATACATCCTTACTATTTATTGAATTTTTTAATTAAGACCCCTGGTGAGTGTAATACAAACATATTTTCGCGACATCACTGTATTTATTCAAACTATCACTGTTGTATGACATGCAAATGACCTGTATCTATATGATTATCAATTTGCAGAGTATTTCTATTTCTTTGTGTTACTTTTTTACTACAAATATTCTCTTTGACAATAAAGGAAATAGTGAATATATTTCAGTCTCCACCATCGGATTAACTCTGGACTTTCGGACGAGTTTGTCACTTGGACTTGTCAGATGTTCAAGAGTTTATGTGAATAAATAAATAAATAGCTTAAGTAAGACTCAAAGCTAGAAAATTATTAGTCTGCTCTGTAGATGTAATTCAAAATGAATATATAAGTTGTTTAATGGTAATATTTGCCTCCAGAGTAAATACCAGTAATTCCAAACATTCCTGATTTTTACAATAAAAAGTATTTGATTACAGTACCAATAATACTAAAGCTACCTACAGTAAAACATAATTTATATATATAAAAATATATTTTTTCTAACATTCACACTGGATTTTCACAAGGCAATGTTTATCACAAATGTTCTTCAAAATAAAGTTGGTAAGTCTATTAGTTAGTCTATCATATGTAATACTAGATAAATGGGTTAGTATTTCATCATATAACACTACGACTGATACACCTTACAACTTCAAATATCGAGACTTCTTTGCATTCCAATGTTTTGTTTACATTTTAGATTAAAGTCTCGCAAGTGTGAAGGAGTTGGGAGGTAAGGAGGCCTGACGAGTAGGTCGTGATCTTGTATCGCACATAGCTGCACAAACGTCTTTACACGAGATCATAATTAACCCTGTGGATACAGTTTCGGATTAAATTACATAAATATTCGTGCGGGGTCATGGTGATCACTCAAATATTCCTGCACATAGTCATTTGTAATAAGATAATCGAGATTTCTGCAGGTTTGCCAAGCATTTTAAAATGCTTGGCAAACCTGATCGTTTAGTGGCTGGAGTCAGTCACCGTAACAGAGTGTAAGGGCGTTGAGTACTATATTGTGGACAAATTCAAAACTAGTCATCCTTTACAGATATAGGAAATCAGAAGAGCTATTTTAGAGTAAGTAATTGTATTTAAAAGAATAATGGAAATTTCATATCCTGGGGCATAAGACGAATGCCGCTAGGAACTACAAGCTGAGAAGCTCTCACCACAATCACAACTTTCCACCACCATTACAACTACCTCACACCAACATTAGCTTCCCCACAACTACAAGTTCTCTCCAGACAATCACAAGACCCACAGAATGTACCCCAACCTCAACCACCAATGACTTAATACCAAAAGGACCAAATTAAATATTAATTGACATTTGTAGCTGTTCAATATAAGATAGTGAAGATGACATTCTCTTATATCATCCATAGTTAATGGATATTGACTATATATATGCTGCATATTAAGAGAAACGTGAATCTTTTTGTAAATACCTGAATTTTTATTCTGACCACATGGGTCATGGCTATCATGGGCATCTGCAGGGGGGTCATTTGCCCCTCCCTGGAATTTACGGAAAATTAAAAAATATGCAAGGAAAATACATAATTAATAAAAAATTTAATGAAAATTGCAAAATGAATGAAATACCATGTACATTAATCAACTGTTTATTAGCATATTATTCTATTACGGTATATGCTTATGTGGCCAATTTGAAGTATCTTGATACCTGCTTATACCATTAACCATATATGTATAATATCTTTAATTTTGCCCCAGCCTATAAAAATTCCTGCAGACACCCCTGATGGCTATATATATATTACCCTCTACCTTTTGGTGTTATGATTAAGAAAATTTTAGATAAATGCCTAAGTAAGATGCTGTAATGATTATAATTTATCTTATATTATTTGTTTTTGTTTTGTTATCATTTGTCTGTCTGATTTTCATTTATTAGTTATATGTCAATTTATTAGTATTTACTATTTATTTGTTTGTTTATTATTTAACTATACCTATGCATTTATTTATGTATTTTATTTGTTATTTACATTATTATAGTTTTTATTTATTATTTTATTATTAATATGATTTTTTTTTTTTGCATCCGACCTAGATATGGATCAAAAGGTCTCCTGTCGGCATGCTCCGCCTTTGTAATCCTTTGTAATAAGAACTATGAGAGGTGCTGGAGTGGCACTGTAGTGAGCTTTGGCATCATTGCATCCAAACTTTCTGGGAGGAATACTCAATCCAAAATCACAGCCAGTCATCAGTCTTGAAACATAGAACTGAGGGCAGGCAGGAAGAAATGCGATATTCCATTCCATTCTGTTGTATGTCAAGAAGTTAAGACTTTTCAGTGGTATTTCCCTTTGTTATAATTTCACTCAGAACTTACTTGCTTTGATCGTGGTTATATTGTACTGTGTTTTCATTGATAAGTGTCTTTTCCTTTTCATTGTTACCCAAAGTCCATATTGCATTTCTTTACCTTCATTTTAGGTTATTACTGCACAAGTAATTTACTTCTATTTAATTCTCATTTCTATATATGGTTGGTTTAATTTTGGATATTTTTTGTCCTCAGTTCTGTATATCTTGGACACAATTATATCAAATGTAAAGGATATTTCTCACTTCCACATACCATACATCATTGTATGTAATTTTTCTACATGTAAATTTTTTTTTGTAAACAATATTTTATTGTTTTTGACCATTTATCTTTTTTCTTGGGACCAATATTGGGTGCTGGTCATACAAGATAGACAGCAGAGCTGCCTATTTTCAAAACCCATCAACCCCTGTACCTCTGCTAGGAGGTGCAACCCTGAGAGGTTGACATTTAGTCTCTGGACTAGGCATAAGATCTCTCATCAATTTCACTCGTATTTCTTACATCTTTTCACGCATGGAAAGCTACGAATCAGCAACTGCCTCCTCCTTCTACTACTTTCATGCAATGGGCCTGAGGACCATTCCTGGGACTGTGGGGCTGCAGATATTCCACTCTCTAAAACTCAAGACAACAGTTACTATTAATATATCTTTCTTCAAAAGATATTTAATCTGTAGTCCTTTATACGTGTTCATTTCCATTTCAGTCAAAATATTGCCCCGGTTCCCTCTTGCTAGACTCCTGTGGCCTCCATGAAACAAACCACAGCCATTTGTTCTGCCCATGAGTCAGTCAACAAAGAAATGTTGTGTTGTCTGGAAAGACTGAGTGTAAGGCAGTATAAAGCCCCGTCCACACGGAGCATCACGCATCAGCGACTTGATGCAGTAGTCGTGTTGAAAACTTGACACTAGCGTCCGGACGGGCTGCATCACTGCGAATACCTTGCGCGAGCAACCAGATCTCAGTCATCATTTGGCTTTCACGGGAGGAGGATGTCTGCTGACGCTCTACTCATTAAATCATTAAACCACCACAGCTTTGGAGTGTATATATTTTTCGTGCCAGCACCAGACTTCTTTGATGCATTGATGGCAGTCATTTCCCTGTGAAACTGTGTTTTCAGTGTATGAAGTTTTTTGGTAATGTCTTCATTCCGCACATTACATTTTGTTAAAGAATATAAGTCAGCTTTCGATGCTTGTACTTTTTATATTTCTCATCTTATATTCTTTGCACTTGATATTCCAAATGACTGGGTACTGCTTTAGTAGCTTAATGAAATGTAATATAATAGTCTTCGTCCACTCGAACGGCTTTGCGGAAGTTGCTTGTGCCATTGTATGAAACTAGAAGAGCGAAGCAGAGCGAGTGTGTCCTCTCCCTTTAACTGTCATTGACACACTGCTCAGCGATTTGAAATCGGTACGCCCCATGACTGCTTTCATGAAGCTGCGACGAATTGAAAGTCACGTTTTTCAACTCATCGCTTCAATACATCGCGCATCAAAATGCTCCGTGTGGACGGGGCCTAACACAAGTTACTCTTGTCATTGTGTGGTGGTTGCATCTGCTCATTTTTTTAATTATTCTGCTTTAGTCTTGTAGCTTTGTACTCTTGTGTATACTAAATAACTAATTCTCAAGTTGAATAAATTGTCCACATAGAACAGGTACTTAGCCACTGAAGGTTACCATTGAATGAAATTGTTTGGCGTTATACAGAATGACCCATGGGACAGATGGGTGGATGGCTGAGGTGAAAGGGACGTTGAGTATAAGGGAAATGTCTGTTGAGCAGAGAAGGGAGAAGGCAAGAGATAGGTGTGAGTGGAGAATAGTTGTAAATGTACCATGAATTGATGCAGCCTAAAGAGATTTCTCCTGTCGTCTTTATTTTCGCATGTGGGAACAAGGAGGGAGGATCATCGTGGAAATCAAGTGATGGGAACCCACTGTAGATGTGCTGTGTCTTACTCCATTGCCTCTGACACAAGCAGTGGACAGAGGACAGGAATGACCCTTTGTCTACAAGGAGCTAAGATAAAAGGGAGATAAATAGCAAATGGATGAAAGTGGGATAAATTGGGGTGGATGCATGCCATGGTTGGGAGAAGAAACCTTTTAGTAGATAGGTAGATAAATTAGAATAAAATGGCTAATTTCTTCTTGCTACACAAAAGGTCAGTCATAACAGGTTCCTCATTGGTACTGAAGAGATAAGACAAATTAACAAATTTGCGGTGATGATACGAAACAAGAATTAATCAGTGCCAGAATGGATAATAAAGACATATTTGCTTACTTTTTTTATACGGTTTGAACTACTTGAATATCTTCAAAGTACTTACATGTTTGGAAAACACCCATGACATCTGCAGGGGTGAGAGGGACAGATATCCACCAATGTGGAATTTCCATAAATGATTTCTAAGCCATACACAAAGAAATAACTGGAAGGTACTTAAATATATTTCATCACTTCCAAACAGCCAAAATCATCTAAAATGAAAACCCTATTCAACACAATGTGAACTGTCCCACCTTTAAGAAAATAAATGTCAATATGCAAATTGCAAATGTGGAGCCCACAAATGTCAGGGATCACCTGCATGTTGTCACTGAGAATCACTGCTTCTATACTTGGGAACAATATTATGCCTAAGAAGTGGAGATATAGATGTAGCAAAGGAGAAATTAAAGGAGGGCAACCAAGGGAAGAGGGTAGAGGGGAGTGGAGTATGTAGGGTATGGAATAGGTGGGAGTGGTTTCTATGCCATTGTTTTTTGGCTACCTCCCATGTAAGGGGGGGAAAGCCTTTGGTATATGTATGTTCTTGTAACTGAAAGGATGATAGTAGGTTAAAACTGGTTATCACTTCTTTGAGTGGATATTATCCTTCATTCAGAAAAGAATGCAGTGACTGGTCCAATGAGATGTCACCAAGTCTCTCAAATGTTGACTGCATAGGGAGTATAATCCATTTAATATGGGTTTGATATATTGTAAACATGGTTGTTGTCGTCATTCCTTAGTCTGTGTGGCCATGCAGTCTGAAAAGTGGCTAATGAAATTTAACACAAGTAAATGAAGGTAATGCACATAGGTAAAAATAACATTAAATACGATTACAAGTTAATTGGAAATTCGTTAACAATTATCAGTAGCAATCTCAAATCATCTAAGCAATGTATTTCAGCCTCTGGGAAAGCTAATAAGATTCTAGGACTGATTGCACGATCTTTTGACTTAAAAAATCCATCTCTCATTAACAAGCTATATAAATCGTTAGTTCGTCTACATTTTGAATATGCTGTTTCCGTATGGTCACCGAATCTCATTAAAGACATTGACAGGTTGGAAAAAGTACAACGGCGATCCACAAAACTGATTCGACTAAAACATATGAATCTGTTTTCCCTTAAAAAACGTAGACTCAGAGGTGACTTGATACAGGTCTTTAAGATTCTAAAGGGAATTGACATCAAAAGTGACAAAAATTTTACATTGAATGAGAATCAGACAAGAAACAATGGTCTCAAACTGTTCGGAAATAGATTCAATTTGGAAGTAGGTAGAAACAACTTTGCCAACCGTGTAGTTAATGAATGGAATAAACTTCCTGCACAGGTAGTGCAATGTAGTTCAGTTCGAAGCTTTAAGAATCATTTAGATAAATACCTAAGTAAGATGCTGTAATGATTACAATTTATCTTATATTATTTGTTTTTGTTTTGTTATCATTTGTCTGTGATTTTCATTTATTATTAGTTATATGTCAATTTATTATTATTTACTATTTACCTGTTTGTTTATTATTTAACTATACCTATGCATTTATTTATGTATTTTATTTGTTATTTACATTATCATAGTTTTTATTTATTATTTTATTAATATGATTTTTTTTTTCCGCATCTGACCCAGATATGGATCAAAAGGTCTCCAGTCGGCATGCTCCGCCTTTTTAATCCTTTGTAATCCTTTGTAATATCCCAGAAGAATACCATGGCTGGAATGAGGGTTTTCCCACAAATCCCTTACAGAGTACAGTATATATTGTGTTTTTGACATGCAAAAATAGTGTACAATGCAATTTTCCAAATTGTGTTGTATAGTAAGGAGTGAAGTGTTACATCCTGGACAGTTGTCTGTGATGCAGTCATTCAGCCTCTTCTGGTAACCTGGATGAGCCAAATGGTGGCTGCACTGAATCCTGGCCAGGTAGACTCTGTCCTTTTTTGGTGAGAGAAGATTCAGAGGGATGGATATCAGGGGGTCTAGCATGCAGCAATGTGTGTCTTTCAGTTTTGGGTGTTAAAGAAGCTGTGTGGACCAATGTTGAAAGTGACCAAAAGCTTTTATGAGTCGTGAGGCATATGTGAGAGTTGCGAATAGCAAGAATGAAGGTTTCGAGGTGTACTGCTGTGTTAGGGTTGTGTGACATCTCCATGGCTGTAAGGAAGGAAAACATGAGTTCTAGGTAGGTGAAAATGGGAGGATATGAGAAGTAAGCCAGTTATTTGTGGATGACACTACTTGTAGCTGATTTAGAGGAAAGACTGAAGCAGTTGGTGATTAAGTTGGGTAAGAGAAAAAAGTTTCAAGTGAATGTGAGTAAAATTAAAGTGATGAGATGTACAAGTAATGATGGCTGTTGCACTCTGAGTGTGATTTGTTAAGAGTTTAGAGGAAATGGATTATTTCAGTAAGTACCTAGGTTCATATGGAGAGTGAATGAAGGAATGGGTGTAAAGGTTATAAAGGAAATGTTTGAGTGTTTGGATGGAATGAATTGTTAAGAGAAATGGGTATTTGATGAAAAATGCTTTTGAGTAGAGACACCAAGATGATGAAAGGAGGATGGGCCCTCAAAGGCTTAGTGCCCCTGGAATGATACTGCCAACTCACCAATGTTCAGAAGGAGGTGCCAATACCCGGCCTCTGGATTAAGCCCAGTACTCATGCACTTCAAACTCCAACTTCCATTCTATATTTCTATAATTTTTTCTCTTAATGAAGGAGCACATCTATGCCTGCCCTTCCTCATTTTCTGCAAGATATCTACACAGAAATGAGCCCAGACCCCCGAACATGATCAAAAAGCATATACATTTGTGCATATAATCTCTCCTATGTAACAACTGCCAGTCTAGGGTACAGCTAGAATGCACTGCACTCACCAACACTAAATAATGCATAGCAAACTGAACCTGCTGCCTTCATGCACCCGAACTCTAAGCCAGACTCATGCCAACATAAAATGATGATAACCAAAACAGTGTACAGACGCTCCTCTACTTACGTTCATTCGTTTTACGTTTTTTCGATTTTACGTTTGAACTGACTGTAAAAAAAATGTATACAGACGCTCCTCTACTTACGTTCATTCGTTTTACGTTTTTTCGATTTTACGTTTGAACTGACTGTAAAAAAAATTTTTTTGAGTGAATTTTTTAGTTTAGCGCGCTCTCCGTAGTTCAAACGATACTTACGCATGACGCTGCATCCATTGTTTACATGGCACAAACGACAGACTGAACGTGCCTTGCCTCCTCCTCCTCCCCTCCTCCTCCATCTCAATTTATGTTGCTTGAATTTAATTTATTTGAAATTAGTGTTATTATTTTACAATGTTATGTGTATAATTAATGATTTAGGGGTGTTTTATATGATACGGTAATAGAATTTACGGATGTATAGTACAGTAACAACTTACGTTCGGCCGTTCAGAATGTAACTAAAACGTAAGTTGAGGAGCGTCTGTATATATATATTTTTTTTAGTGAATTTTTTAGTTTAGCGCGCTCTCCATAGTTCAAACGATACTTATGCATGACGCTGCGTCCATTGTTTACATGGCACAAACGACAGACTGAACATGCCTTGCCTCCTCCTCCTCCTCCTCCCCCTCCTCCTCCTCCACCATCTCAATTTATGTTGCTTGAATTTAATTTATTTGAAATTAATGTTATTATTTTACAATGTTATGTGTATAATTAATGATTTAGGGGTGTTTTATAAGATACGGTAATAGAATTTACGGATGTATAGTACAGTAACAACTTACGTTCATTTTCAACTTACGTTCGGGCGTTCGGAACGTAACTAAACCGTAAGTTGAGGAGTGTCTGTATATATAAACATCACCAATATCACAAACAGGTACACAAAACTAGCAATTCTTATACAAACATACAATACATTGCTCCAGTTCAAGAAATGAAACTTGCCATAGACCACACTACCAGTCTTTATATTTACTACAGTCAAAATGGATATAACTCAACACAGGTGAGTTCTCAACAATAGTACACACAAAGTATATCATTGGTGAAAGCCAAGATAGAAGGGAAACAAGTAGGTGATGGACAGGTGATAGATAGGTTGGGGTGGGTGCATATCTTGGCCAGCTACCTCCCTTATAAGGCAGAAGAAGCCTCTTGGTATATAGATAGAGTTTGATTCTCTAACAGAACAAAAGAAACCAAATCTAAATTCTAGTTTGTCAGTATTTTGTTGATTCAACATCAGTGTAACAAAATTTTGTCCCTGGATATGAAAATATTAATCTTTACACTGATGCTGCTTTAATGAACAAAAATGGATGACAATACTAAAATATAATTGAGTAATTTTTGCCCTGAATTTTGGTGGCTTCCTCAGTTGATCTCACAACACACCAGTTGGGAACCATTGCTGTACACCCTAATTCCAAACTTGTGGGTGTGTGTGCTAGGCTTTCCTCCTGAATTCAATTCCTGGAGGAGGACTAAATGCTGCTTCACAACCTCTTCACGAAGCCCCCTTAGCTTGACTATGTCCAAGGAAGCCAGTGCTAAGTGTGAGGTATCAACCAAGACCAACAGTATATTCAGTCACTGACAAAACTTTCCTCCAAGTATCTAACAATAACTTCATTCTTATTATTACTTATCCAGTTCTACAGCAGATTGTGATATCAGGAAGCCTTTAGTCAAATCCACACAGAAGGCAGGGTCAGTGGTCACCCTGTACTGGGGTGGTGGGACCAGTACACTTCAGCAGGATCCTGCATGACTTAGCAGCCCTATTCTGAATCCACTTTGCTCACCACACACGGAAGATGCTATAAAAGGTTCCTTAAAGATAAACCCCTTCATCCTCACCTGGCTGAGAAACAGCCCTCAGCAAGGTCATCCTCAGCCATAGTAAGAATAATAATAAAGAAGATAACAAGGAGGGAGCAACAACCCTCCCAAAGTCGAGGCCTTTTTTGCAGTATTTCTGCCCTGTTCCACAATATGGATTGAGTAGTGAAACTTCCTCCCACACCCAGGAACAAGCTGCTATGACAACACTGTGACAATTGCAACACACACCTTTCAATAAAGGATATGAGCCACTACTACTGGCAAAACTGAATGACCTTAGAGTCAGAACCATTGACCATAACTCCAACCTCATTAAGTAAACTTTAAAATAATTCCTGAATTTGCCCCATTTTACTAGTTCCCGTCTTGCCCCCCCTTGAGATGAAAGAACCCTTGAATTGGATTACTGGAGGATTTTCGTCCAAAATCCACTAATGGATCATCTTGTACTGCTCAGTGTCCCATTAAAGTGAACAAAGACTAAGTAAAAAAAAATATATATATATGAAATAAAAAAGATAAATATATTGAAAAATAAATGGCCCCAGAGGAAATTAATCCCTAATAGTAGAACAGGAATCAAGAATTCGATGTGAAAAAGTCCAGCCATTTTCAACCCTTGCTGATGCCCCAATCCAAATATAACCATATGCAACATTTAACAGCACAGGAGCAGTTATCACCCCCCATGGCTACTGGACTACACAGAGACAAAACTCATATTAAAAGACCTTGCAGGTTAAACAGTAATATGCTTATACCGAATCAGAGTGAGGTTCATGATGAGTGAATCTAGAATAACATATAAATCTACTGTTGTCCACTGTCCCAACAAATGACCCCGCCCCCTCTAACATTCCCACTTCAGGACTGTAACCAAGAAAACCCACAAATACAACACAGGAACTCCTTGCATGGCTTTACTCCCCTAGCCCATCATACCCTCCCATTATAAGCCCACTCCTTCTTTGCTCCCCAACCTACCCCATCACTCCCAGTAGGGCCCTTACATTCCTATGTGCCACCCTGGGGCAAAGTTTTCAGTGATGCCCCCCCATCACCACTTCCCATCTCTACCATCCCTTACAGCCTGTTTTAGCTATTGGCTTGCAAAATAATTGAACAGATTTTAAAAACTGTATTTAATGTCTCTTGCAGAATGGATAAGGGAAAAATATTTCATATTCTGTCGATTCTAACACAGAATTTGTATATTATGCTAAAATATTCAGGGATCCTTTGACCTTTTTTTTTTTTTATTATTATGATTATTTTGTCAGCCTTGTGGGTGGCATGTCCGTACTAGAATTGCCACCCTCCCCCTAAATGTGCTGCCCCAGGGCATGTGCCCCTCCTCCCATGTTAGGGCCCCGACTCCCAGCCCTCTTCTGGCCACCCCAAGAAGAGACCCAATTCCTGAGTAAAAACAATAGAATAAGTGACCAATTACATAGATACCATATCAGCATCCTCCCCACCTCAAACAGAACAAGGCAATCCAACTCCAAACACCTTAAGTATTTCACTCCTGCCCTCCCTGCCCAATGGAGTTTGTGTTGATTCAAAACAAAAGCTCCAAGCTGAAATATATTCCCATTTCTGCACCAGTCCCATGTCCCAGACTCATAAAAAAAAAGCCCCCTACAAAGAACATGCAAGACTCTTAGGACCTATGTACACACACTTGCCCTAGTCCACAAGATCACACAAACCAGGCCTAAATTTATATACTGAAATACATCCTCTGAATTGCAGCCATTATCAGGCTTTACATCTCACTCCCCTCACTTCTTCCAAGACTATAATCACTAATTATTTAACAGCTGATTATTAATCAGCTGTTTGCAAAGCAGAATATTACACATGCCTTCTCAACCACAAAACAATAATCCCAGGCCCACCCCCTCTTCCCCAATATTTCCTATTTTCTTTGGTCCATCAGCTGTTCAAGGGTTTGGCAGACATCCACACTAGAAACAACTTATCCTTTCAACCACAACACAATCTCAGGTTCCAGTTATTTCTTCAAATACACTCCAACTTTACCTAATCCACACTATCGAAAAATCGAATTATAGTACCTACTGATATTTTGTTGATCTCACTAGAATCTCTTATATCTTAGTATTTCTCTGTCATTAACATATACACGTATGTCTTCTGTGGAGTGGTTTATGCACCAGTATCTTCTGCAAATACAGAATCCGGTTCCCCCTTTTGTCTCGATCTTTACTACCGAACCTTTTGTTATTCTTGCCACATACACCTTATTTTTAACCTCCCCAACTCAACCTGCATTATCATCTTTGATTCGTGAAGCGCACTCGAAGCACTGTCTGCTCACTACTTCGGTATCTGGTCGTTTCGCTACATGGCCAGTTCGCTACGAACCATTGCGCTACATTGCTCGGTCGTCCATGTAGCGAAACGACCTGTAACCACTACCTCCACTATTCATTGATCCATAAAATACACTTCTGGATAATCCCAGTCTTCTGCCATTCTTGTTGTCTTCATACCATCGTAACCGACTTGTTTTAACAGCACTAGTAGGCTACACTTAAAACAGGTAATTCTTGCCTCACACATGACCACCTCATGACAGGAAACGACTCTTCCACCAGCCACGGTGAAGCTTCCCTCACAATACTACTAGAATATGCTATCTACACAACGCCCCGTAAGAACCACCTATTCTTTCACCCTCCTTAATATTGACACTACCAAGTCTTGAACTATAAAACAGCTGAACCCCAGTCATCTCATAACAACACCTCCCCCTCAACAAAAGAACAAACTATAAACACCCATGAATAGACCAGTACGAGAAATATAGCGTACAACGGCGGCCCAAGATTCTCCATACGATAGGAACATCAAATTGCAGATCATAACAACTCACCCTCTAACCATCTCGTACTCACGAAACACCTTGAAACAATTAACCCTGTACATTCGCCACCAATTGATCTACTATATCCACTAGTGAATCATTGGTGCACTCCCGCCTTATTTTATTTTATCTTTTACTTTTTTCTGTGACCATCTCATGTTGACATCCCCGACAACAAACCCGACGACAAGGCAGCTCGGGATGCAGTATCAATTCCTGAAAATACTTTCACCCTGCTACCTTCAACTGGCTATCCCTCCCTCCTGTCCACGTGACAACACGTCAAGAATGCTTGAATGAACACCCGACAAACCTTATGTTCGCTCATAGTCCACTTCTAGCCAACGTAGCAGACGCTTTTAGATCTCACTGATATGCATAAGAACAGAGCATCCTTTTATCTCGCGTCTCTCATGTCCAAAGACCTACAGTATATGCCCATGTGCTGCTCCCCTTACAACCACATTTTATTAATTTATCTACCTATAGGAACCCAAACCTTTACACCTCTCTCCATAAAACAGTATTCCCATTAGCCTACACATTATTTTTTTGGAGAAGGAACAACACTACATATATCTTCTTTCCACATTTTTCAACAAGAGACGGGGCCCCATTTCAGACTATAATTATACTGTACTACGCACATCTGACGTGACATATCAACATACCTATAGCTTAAGAATACTATGCTTCCATGTAAGCCTAAATCCCAACACTTGGCGCCTCTGTCATACCTACACGACTTAAGTGAGTTAGTTTGAGTAGAAACGACTTAGGTTACTCTTTTTTTTTTTTCTCTCGAACCTCCAAAACTCAAATCACCTTTGTGTCATATACTAAGAACCTGAATGATGAACCAAGAAAAGTTAAACCTACACGAATGTTAGACACAGTGGCGGCGCCAGGGGGGGGGCTTTAGCCCCCCCAAAAGTGTCCAGCCCCCCCCCAACTGAAATGAGCAAATTGAAAATTTAAAACATTGAAATAATTTTATTAAGTGGAATTTTTAATTGCCAGGGCTTAATATTTGTCAGCCATCAGGGCTAGCCCTACCATTAGCCCCCTCCCCTTCTGAAATGAGGATAATAAATGTGTATTATCATATTACTATTAGCCCCCCCCCAAAAAAAAAAAATTGCTCAGCCCCCCCTTAGCCTCCCCAACTAAAAATTCATGGCGCCGCCGCTGGTTAGACATATTGTTAAATTCTCCTTGGGGAAGTCTAGAACAATGCAAGCGAAGTCGTCCTCCAGCTTTTCAATTTTATAACATTTAATGAGAATCTTGAATGTGTGACCAGGGCTTAAGATATTTCTCGGCAAAGGCGCGATTTCGTCTTAAATGATAGAAGCTCTGATAAACTATCGGCGGCAAATACTTAAGTATTCTAGTGTAGTGCCACATGGGTGAATAATACAGCCTGACAACATCCAGAATAAAGACGAAAATGTTTCACACAGGCTGAAAAGGGTTGATCAGCATAGACTGCATAACAAAACGACCCCTCGACTTGTAATTTCCCAAGCCGACCCCGTGCCCAGGTGTGGTGCTTCAGGGCTGTCGTCTCGACCAACGGCGAATGAATTTGCATACCAATGTAAGGCCCTGCGCATTGGGGACAGCACGTGCGTATCTGCTGCGCATGCGTGAGGCTCGGGCGTGCTCAGCACGCGCTACTGGATAACTCCATGTCTATACAACCGTGTCTGAACGTAACCAAATTCGCTCTGACGTCAGACTCCGACCTTTTTTACATATGATTAATATGTAAAATATTCCGTTGATAAGCCGAGGGTGGCGTACCGTGTAATAACGTTTTTTACATTTAAATGGTTATTCAATATTTAGGATTGTAGTATTGTTTACATAGTAAACAATATACATTCCCAGGTGTTTTTTTTTTATTTTTTTTTTATTTTATTTTTTTGTTCCTTATGGTCTACGAAATTTCGTATTTTCAAATATCTCCTGTTTAGCTGGGTCCCTGATTGGTTTGTAGATAGTAGAGGGCAGCTAATGATCACGTCAAGCTGGAGTGTCTGTCAGTATTGTATACACACATACACACACGTCACAAACTCCCCCTATCAGGAGGCTAGGCCGGCACCCCTTACAGAAGACTTTGTAGCGTAGAATTTAATGAACCATGGCCTTGGTTCAACTTCGCCGGTGGCTGGGTTCGAATCGCCATCCCCCTCGACCTTCTCCACAAATAACAACGCCCTAACCCACTCGTTAAGCGAGCTTCAGTTTAATCACACACACACACACACACACACGTGTATATACATACATATACCAAGGCTTTTCCCCCTTACAAGGGGGGTAGCCAAAAAGAAAAAGGCACAAAATCAATCCCACCCATTCCACCCCTGAATACACTCCACACCCCTCCACCCTCCCTCTTATCTTAGCACCTCCTGAATGACGGGTCATCCCTGCACCTTGTCCACTGCCCTGGGTCAGAAGCGGTGTCGCAAGACACAGCACATCCACAGCAAGGCCGCTTCATTAAATCGGCGACCCCCCCTCTCCGTCCCCCATTGCATAATGCAATGGGGGGACGGAGAGGGGGTATATATATATATATATATATATATATATATGCTGTATATGACTTGCACGAATACGATGATTTTGAATATAAATTGAAATATATTTTCTCATTTGATTTAATTTATTTCAAAATATTGGGCAAAAGTGAAAAAAAACTGCCACTGTATTACTGCTTTATGCCACGTACTTTTATATACGAGGCAGGTTTCTCGACTTCTGCAATGAGGTAATGAAATAAAAAAAAAATTGGGGGGGAAGCTTCAGCCCCCTCAGTCCCCCATCCCCCACCTGGATCCACCACTGGTAACTAGTCTAGTGTGAGTCTTATAGACTGAGTCTTTGGTTTGATACATAGTCATTCCAACAATACTCCATGATTCTCCGAAAGAGCTTAGCATCACAGACGTGGGGGCATCTCTTTATATCAGCGTTTCTCAACCTTTTTACCCTTGCGTAACCTTTAAAATAAATTGCATGTCTCAAGGAACACAAAAAAAAAAAAAAAAAAAACATATACCATATCTTTTTCGTTTTATTTTCATCGTAATAATAGGTTAGATAGGATGATGTCTATATTACATTATTACAATAACCAAGAATATGTCGTGAGTGTTTAATTATATAACGCATATGAAATTAAGTAAAAAATCAAAAGTACATTAACTTAACTCACGTGTTCTCGCGGAACCCTTAGGGACCTTTTACGGAACCTTAGGGTTCCGGGGAACCCTGGTTGAGAAACGCTGTTCTGTATCAACATCCAATGTCGTCTCACAGCCGTGGATGTCAGGGAGTTTAATCGAGCTTGAAGATTCGTATCTCACTCGTCCTGAAAAGATAACGACAACGCCATGTATTCTGGCTATGCGAGACCATAACACCATAGGTAAAACCAACCCTCTTCCTCTCTTAAGTTCCATGTTTCTGTCCCATACAGTGATGTCGGCACAATCACCTCTTCATACAATCTCCTCCTAACATCCTTTCCCAAACGTCTATTTCTCATTACATTTTTGAATCCCCCAAGGTATTTACTTGCTTCTCTCAATCTACATTCTACCTCCACCTCTTCTCCTCCCTTTCCCGCCACATTCGCCCCCAAGTATTTAAAGCTATCCACTTCCTCCAGTCTTTCTCCCTTAATACTCTCTTACAATTTTCTGCCATCCTCTTCCCTTGTACACCTTACTTATACCCACATTTATCTTCAACTTCCTTCTTTCACACAACTTTCCAAACTGTCACTGAAGTAGGTAACTGAATAGATAGATGAAAACATATTATTTAACAAATAAACATACAAATACCAAGGCAAATTGATAAGTATATAGATAAATACATGGCTAAATGGATAAAACTCTAAATACATAGATAACCAGATAGGCATATAAACAAATAACTGCATGAATATGTTCATATTATTTCATTACATAAAACAAAGAGAAAATGAAAGGCAACAAATAAAAGGACAAGAAAAAATGCTGACATCGGGCCACTATGCAAAATATATACATGATATATATACATGTGTATGCATATATATATATATATATATAAACAAATCGTTCAAACGAGACAATACCATTAATTACCCTCTTATTTTATTTGACAATTCCCCAATTCATTTTAGTATAATTGTCCGGGACTTTAGTCGCTCTTCGTGGGGGGAATGATCCTACAGGTTCCTTTCCCTCCTCCTCCCCCCCACTTTGACGTCGGTCTTGAATTCCGACCAGACCCAAAGCAGGTAGTCGGCGCGCATAACGTTAACCCTTCAGTGGGAACCTATATAGCCTTTTTTTTTTTCTTAGTTGAATAAGTCGTCTGGTGATTGCCATATATATATATTATATATATATATATATGTTTATATATATATATATATATATATATATATATATATATATAACGTAGAAACCACTGTTGGAGTAGAAAAGACTGGAAACGGGGAAGCTATATATTTCGATTGCAAACTGCAATCCTCTTCAGTATATAGCTTCCCCGTTTCCAGTCTTTTCTACTCCAACAGTGGTTTCTACGTTATTGACAAATGTGTGATTACATTTTTCACCTGTAATATATCTATATATATATAATATATATATATATATATATATATATATATATATATATATATATATATATGTATAAGTATAAATGGGCAGTAAGTTTTCTTGTAGACATGTTCGATTGAAGACCAGAGCTAATTCAATATCCACTATCTTCTTAAAACAATCAATTATTGTCCGCTGTGAATAGAATCGTCTTATAAGATGAAGAACAGGCAAAGACGTTATCACAGTGGGCTATTTTTCCTCCAACTCCAACCTCCAATTAATCGGTGGTATCGTCCACCTCCAGAACTTTTTCCGCCGTGAAATCACTATGGCAAACTATTTTGTTTTCTCACTAATTTACATAAAATGTCATTTGATATGCTGGAGGAAAATTAATTCCCTCCAGCATATAAAATTCTTTCCCTACAGCTGCGGGCTGCAGATCTGCTCCAAAAGTCGAAGGAAAATTAGCCCAGTGTGATAACGTGTTTTTTTTTTTTTTTTTTTTTTTATCCTCGGCAGTCGTAATAGTTATTTCGAACTATGTGTTCTTTTCATTATCTGCACTTCATGTATATTGATACAATGCCAAATAAACTTTTATTATTATTATCATTATTATTATTATTATTATTATCATTATTATTATTATTATTGTTATTATCATTATTAATAATCAATTATTATCATCATCATCATCAATCATCATCAATCATCATCATAATCATCATAATCATCATCAATCATCATCATCATCATCATCAATCATCATCAATCATCATCATAATCATCATAATCATAATAATCATAATAATCATAATAATCATAATAATAATAATGATAATAACGCCTTTGGCAAAGTTGGTTCTTACCTCTTCGGCCACGGGAGGAAGACTCGGTCCAGAGGGGACGAAAGGACCTGTTATGGTCTTAAATGGAAAGCATAAAAAAAACTCACTCTTCGGGAGAAAACGGTTAACCCTTCCAGAGGTTGGAGTGTCCCGACTCTGTTGTTGATTTCTGTTTCGTCACCAAGTGAAAAAAATAACAATAAATCAGTCTCCGTTTATGCAAATGGTACCACCCCGAAAATGACAATCATGAAGACCTTAATCTAGACTCTTTTACAGACATCTTGAGTACTGCATTCAAAGAAAACGGTGCGTAAAAAAAGAAGGTATGTTAGAGCATCAGAAGGAACAAATATAGACCTGATAATCTATTACAAAAAACATGAAGACATCCGATCTACTCATCACAGATAATCCAAGACTAAGACGCACGGATTTGAAAAAAAAAAAAAAAATCTCGTGTATGGAAACCAGAGCACCACTGGGGACTGCACAACCCTTCCTGGCTTCTACATCGGAAAGACTACGACCAAATTATTTAGAAAACTTGCGATATATATGCGCATAATATGTACACACGTATGTTTATACACACACGTTTATGTATGTATATATGATTATATATATATATATATATATGTGTGTGTGTATATATATATATATATATATATATATATATATACTCGCACTGCATATGCTGAAACATAGTAGTAATATAAGGATGGTGGAAAAAGAAGTCACGGGTCTAGTTCCGAGTTGTGAATTTTTACCTGAACGGCTTTGCTCTACTCTCCTTCCTTTGAAGAAACGCAGAGCGAAACCGTTCAGGAATAAATTCGCAGCTCGGAACTAGACCCGTGACTTTTTTTCCGCCTTTCTCATACAGTATCATATATATATATATATATATATATATATATATATATATATATATATATATATATATATATATATATATATATATATATATATATACACACACACACACACACACACATATATATATATATAATTATATATATATATATCTATATTATACACACACACACATATATATATATATATATATATATAGTGTATATATATATATGTATATATATATATATATATATATATATACATATCGATATGCATGTAAGTTTGTGCATGTACACGTGTTTACTCGGTAAGCAGGGAGTAGGTTCGTATTCAGGCATATAGGTAGGTAAAAAATACGGACGCATGTACTCGTTTGCATTTACGTCTAAATTTACATCTAAATACGTTGGCGCACACGCATACCCACACAAAAGCCTGGAGATCGAAGAGCGTATTTGAATACGCGCGTGCCCCAACGTGCGGGCCAGCGCGTGCGTATGCATACGAATTCCGCCATACGCTCTCTGTGCATATTTAAACGGCGCGCCAAGTAACGGTTGCTTGGCGTCGTCTCATTCCTTCTTAAAAGGAACTATACAAGGGTGAACCGGTTCTAGGCCCTCCAGGGTAGGGATATCTCTCTCACCAGCTCATGAATATGGACCCATGAACTCCTACCCCCCCCCACCCCATCCCAGTACGGTTGGTTAAACGTTGAATAAAAAGATGAAGAAAAAAAGGACATTATGCGAGCCGTTCCCACCAGCCCCACCGAGCGACGAGCAGGGCGATCTGGTTGGTGAATATTTGTGGTGTCTATTAACATTCAGCAAGTAAACAGTCATGGGAGTTATAAGATGCTTCTAAAGTATTCCTAAATATTTTCTGCATAGCTGGAAATCCCTATATATTTTAGTAATACACCCATTACTTTATTTAATACTTTGGTTTTTAATGTTTTGCAAACCGCTCCTGCGCTTTAGATGAAAATTTCCTGAAATTTAATTAATTTATACATCATGTTTCTAGATTCTAGAAGTATTAGATAACTATATTAGAGTGTCTGTTCTCCATTTGAGAATATGTTGGCCTAGTTCTTTGTATTGTTCTAATTATACAACATTGACTTTAGCTTTCAGATGTATCTACTATACTTAAGTCTTGTACATGGATGTATCAAAATTGTGTATATCCTTTTTCATATAAGAAGACGAGAAAAGGAATATAAGGCTATGATATGAATTGCTTTAATCTATGGTACTGCATCAATTGATATTATCTCGAGTTTGAAGCTTGCGTCAAGCGGTCACGTGATCTCATTGGTCGTCTTCTCACACACTTTACATATTACCAAAACGACCGAGATAAGGAAAAATCCGTTGCTGGTGCCGACCAGTGTCGACAGGACTTTTTTTTTTTTTGTGGGGTGGGAGGGAAAGTCTTCCTCAGGGGCGCTCTCTTCAAGAGAACGGGTAGCGAATTTGAATAATCTCGTTCAGTCACGTCGTCTAAAATGTTACCTACACCTCACAAAGAAGCTCTCAATAATTTTGTTCCATATTCACATTACCACCGAATATTTCTTTTGGTAAATTTGAAATATTCCAAGAAGAATCTTCATTACCCATATAGGGAATAGACTGTTACAAGCTTTAAACGGTATGCAAATCGACGAGCTACCCTTTGAGATCCCGGTGGAGCGGCCATGCACGGCAAAAAGCGGTTGGCCAGGCAGGCAGGCAGAACTGACGCGCTCATGAAACACGCTGTCGCCTCGCCCTTCCTTACATTGGAGTAAGTGGTTTTGCATCATGGTTGTGCAGTTAGGAAGATTAGTTCTTCGCAAAAAGAAAACATGTGTTTCCTTGCATTTGTGACCAGGACTTCTGTTTGATTGTGCTCTTCTGAAACTTTGAAAAATTCAGGATTAGGTATCGCTTTCTGGTACCAAAATTGGAAACTATATAAAGTGAACGTTAGCTAAGAAAAATCAAGCTGGCATACCATAAAAATCTGAATTTGAGTCCATTCCAAAGAAAGATAAATAAGTTATGTACTTGTATATGAGTGTGCGTTTGAGTGTGTATATGTGATTCACAATGGTCTTGGATCACGTGTTGTGTATTTTACCTAGTTGTATTTACCTAGTTGTATTTTACGGGAAGGGGAGCTATGCTCGTGGGGTCCCGTCTTCATATCTCATTTTATCTAAACTATTTTTAAATTCATGTATTGTTTTTGCACACACCACTTTCTCATCTAACTTGTTCCAACTGTCTATTGCTCTGTGAGGAAAGCTGTTCTTTTTAAAATCTCTTCTATAGCTGTCTTTTTTTATTTTCTTTCCGTGTCCTCTTGTATTTCTGTCATCCCATTTTATCAGATTCTCTCTATCAGTAATTTCTATGCCTTTCATGATTCTGTAAATAGCTATCAAATCTCCTCTCTCTCTTCTTTGCTCTAGTGTCTGTAGTTTAAGTTTTTGTAGTCTCTCTTCATATGATAGTTTTGAGAGTGTTGGTGCCAGTTTTGTAATTGCTCTTTGTATTCTTTCAAGTTTTTTTATACATTTTTTTGTACTTGGTGACCATATCGTTGCTGCATATTCCAATCTTGGTCTTATCAGGGTGATTAGGATTTTCCTCACCATTTCTTCATCCAGGTATGTAAATGCCACTTTGATTGTTCTTATTAAATTATAAGTTTCTCCAAAAATCTTATTTATATGTTTCTCAGGTGACATATTATTCATAACAATGACTCCCAGGTCCTTCTCATTTTCTACTTTTTTTATTCCTTCTTTTCCCAAATTATATGATCCTGTTATTCTGTTTTTGCTTTTTCCAAATTCCATTATACTACACTTTTTTGTATTGAACTCCATCTCCCACTTCCTACTCCATTCTTGTACTTTATTTAGATCTCTCTGTAGTGATTCACAATCTTCTTCAGTTTTCACTCTTTTCAGTAATTTTGCATCATCTGCAAAGAAGCTCATATAGCTTTCAATTCCTTCATCCATATCATTAATATATATAGCAAACATTATTGGGGCCAGAACTGTTCCCTGCGGGACACCGCTTATTACTTCATTCCATTTTGAGTGCTGATCTCTTATCACTACTCTCATTTTTCTTTCTTGCAAAAAGTCTTCCATCCAATTTAGCAATTTACCTTGTATTCCTCCTTCATATTCTAATTTCTTAAGCAACTTCTTATGTGGTACTTTGTCAAAAGCTTTTTTTAGGTCTAGAAATGCACAATCAGCCCATCCATCTCTTTCTTGTATTATATCTATTAGCCTTGAATAGAAACATATTAAATTGGTGACGCATGATCGTCCTTGTCTGAATCCAAATTGCCTTGGATTTAGTACGTTGTTTTTTTCCAAGTATTTTACCCATCTACTTTTGATAATTCTTTCACATATTTTTGCTATTGTACTTGTTAGAGAGACTGGTCTATAGTTGGTAGGTTCTTCTTTATTTCCTCCTTTATATATAGGTACTATATTTGCTTTTTTCCAATCTTCTGGAACTTTTCCTTCTTTTAAGGAACTGCTTATTATGCTATGTATTTTGTCTGCCAGTTCATTCCTGCATTCTTTCAGAATCCAGTTTGCTATTTCATCTGGCCCATGCGATTTTCTGACATCAAAATTACCCAAGTGTGTCAATATTTCATTCTTTGTTACTTCTATTTCTTCCATAGGGGGGACTTTTTCCTTCCACTCAATCTCTTCAGGTTGTATATTTTCCCTTGTAAACACTGATTTAAAATGTTTGTTCATAATTACTGCCATTTCCATTTCCTCAGTGTATTCAACTCCTCCTTGTCTTAATTTCTCTAAGTCTTGTTTGTTTTTCAGTTTATTGTTTACAAATCTGTAGAATAGTTTTGGTTGATCTTTACACTTTTCTATAACATCTTTTTCATATTTTCTTTTTTCCTCTCTGCACTTTTGTACATATTCATTTCTATAACCAGTATATATTTTCCATTTTTCAGGTCTTCTGTCTTTTTTCCATCTGTTCCAGGCTTTGTCTCTTTTGTCCTTTAACTCCCTACAACTTTTGTTGTACCAGCATTTTACATATTCTTTTTCTTGTTTTTGTCTTGGGACATACTTTTCCACTCCTTTTTTGTAAATTTTTGTCAAAATATTCCATTTCTCTTCCACTGTTGTTTCTTCTTTGTATATTTCTTCCCAGTTTTCTTGTTGGAAGAATTCTCTTATTTTATCAAAGTTTGTTTTTTCATACATCATTCTTCCTTTTCTATATTGTTCATTTCTTTTCATATATTTTTCTTCATTAAGTTCCAGTTCAATCAATATGTGGTCACTTTTACCTATTGGTGTTTTATATTCAATCTTGTCCACTATTCTAGGTTCAGATGTAATTATTAAGTCTAGCCTCGATGGTTCTTCTTCATTTCTATACCTAGTGTTCTCTTGTATCCATTGTGTCATTGAATGGTCAGTAATCATCTCAAGTAGAGCATTTCCCCATGAGTCATCACCACTCTTTACTGTCATTTCTTCCCAGCAGATTTCTTTGCAATTAAAGTCGCCCATCATAACTATTCTTCCTCCGTCTTCCATTATTTTAGTTAATGCTATCTTTGTGTCCTCTAACATACTTTTATGTTCACTCTCCTCCCATGAGGCTGTTTTCGGAGGCACATAATTGATCACAAATTTTCTGCTCTTCTTATCTCGGTCTTCCACTTCTATCATAATCATCTCTACTGTATTCTTTCCATATATGACACCTTTCACGTTTATATCCTTCTTAGTCAGGAACATAACTCCACCCCCTTGTTTTTTCTCTCTGTTTCTAATCCAATAATTGTATGTATCATGTCCTACACTGTTGGGTGGTAGTGGGCCTTTTAATTTTGTTTCTACAATTCCCATTATGTCCGGTTCTTTTTCTTTCAAATAATCATTCAGTTCATTCAATCCTGTTATCAATCCATCTATATTTGTGTAAGACACTCTTAGTTTTCTGCCACTTCCATTGTATTCTCTGTTTCCCTTATGTTTTTCTTTAGTATGTCGAACTGCTTTATTTTCATGTTCACTACTCTCCAATAGAATCTCTCTTTCTCTGACTCCGTTCTTTCCTCGTTTTTTGCCTTAGCTTCAATTCTTTTCTGCTTTTCTGCCTCTCTTTCCTCCTTATTCATTTCTCTTTTTATCCATACCTTTTTATATTGATCATTTGTTGCTAGTTTCCCTGTCTTGGATAGAATTTTCTCTGCTGTTGTTTGTGACCTGAATTTAATCTTAATTGGTCTGGTCTTATCTGTACTATATTTTCCGAGTCTGAATTTTTCCTCAATTTCCTTTATAATTTCTGGTTCATCTTCCTGGACTAATTTTAATAAACTGCTTACTCTTTCATTTTCCTCCTTGATTCTTGCAGTTCTATCTGGGTTATGTTTCTCTTCCATTCCTAATATAATTATACATTTCTTTTTGTCAGCTAATTCTCTTACTATATTCTCCTTCTGTCTCATCACTTTAATAACTGAGTCTTCATTATGTTCTTTCAATTGCTGTTTGACTATGTCAGTGAATGAAACCTTATTCCCTTCTTGAGTTATTCTCCAATTTTTAGCTTCTGTAGCTAGTTTCTCTCTGTTTTCATTACTATTCTTCTTCAATTTCTCATTCTCCTCCTTTACATTTCCTAACTGTCTTTTTAGGTCCTCTATTTCTTCAGTTAAGTTTCTGTTAGCCTTCTCTAGTTGTTCCAACCTTTCAATTCTTTGAAAAATGGAGTCTACGTTACCTAACTTACGCTCCAAGTCCTCGATCACCTTATCAACTCTCTCCTCTAGTCTTATCAGTCGGGGGGGGGGGGTTGTGTCCCCCCCACCCTCTTTAAATCCCTGGAACATATTCTCGTCACTTTCTTCTGTATTGCTCCTCTCTATACTTCTAATCTTTACATTTTTATTAGACATTTGATCCTCGCTAAGTCTTTTGTTTACCTTCCGCTTGTCTGGCTGGTCAAAGTCTACTCCCTCCTCATTTCCTTCCATTTCCCTCAGTAATCCCTCCCCTTTTCCTCTTTCCCTACGTTCCCACTACTCCACGAGCAATTTCCCCCCCACCCTGCAAAAACACTAGGCACTTCTCTTTGCGTTGGGATCCACAGACTTCACTTTTCTTCAGAACGTCTTCTAAGCCGTCCATTCGTTGAAGTGTGTGTGTGTGTGTGTGTGTGTGTGTATACGCGCACGAAACACTCTTTCCCCCTTTAGTCACCTCTGTGACATACTTCACACACTTTATTTACCAACTCAGGTAAAGGGGAACGTTCCTCTGCATGAAGATACACAAAGGTCTTATGTATCCTCAGAACCTATGACGAACTCGAAAGCTTTTGTTCTTGCTTAAGGACAAACGATTTTATTCACCATTGAGGAGAAACCAGATTGGCGCCGTTGATAAATGTGATTCAGGCCACCGTCCAGGAAATTTTGTCATAATGTCAAAGAAACAGAAAGATGGAGAACGCAATGTTGAACTAGTGAAAAATACAATTTGTATTTTTCTCAAATGAATAAATAGACAATTAGGTAAATAGGCAAATGATAAGTAGATAGATAAATAAGTAAATAGATTAGTAAATGAATAAATAAAAAATAATAAAATAAAAAGGAAAGTGATAGATATATAGATAAATAAATGAATGAATAGAATATAACAAATAAATAAATAGATAAATAAATAAATAAATAAACAGATGAATAGATAAATATATGGATAAATAATCAATAGATAAATAAATATATATAAATAAATGAATGAATAAATAAATAAATAGATGAATGAATAAATGAATGAATGAGTAGATAAATAAACAAATACACAAATAAAAAGATGAGCTGAACTGTGACTGGCGGCGTAATTGGAAGCGTACTGGTCTCGTACTTGCTTAGTTAAGGGTTCGAATCCCGCACTCCTTTCCAATTCCCACCTTTGACTGTTATCTGCCCCAACAGTCCAGACGCATAGGGTAAAGGCGACGGCTTCGGCTCCAGCTACTCAGCGCCTCTTGGCGTAGACTCCTCACCTTGGGCTGTGGCAGAAGTCTGTGTTGGTACGTTCGGTACAATTCCTGCATCGTGAGCACGAAGACCCCGGTTCGATTCCCAGAAACCACTGACGCCTGCCAGCCACTTGCCCCGGCTGTACGGTAAAGATTAGCGCCTCCTGGAGTCTGTCCCTCTGAAGCTCAGTCCTCTCTCATGGAAAAGACATCGTCACATTTGCATGACGTAACAATGCATGATCGAACGTCTACAATTTTATTGTTGCATGACACGCGTTGGGTTCCGAACTCGAACCATAACCGGGTTTGAGTCTTGATGACTCTTTAGTGACTGCCCCTCCTTCCTTAGCTATCAAAGAAGATATGGTAAAGGAGGCTACTGCTATTACTACCACTACTACTACTACTACTACTACTACTACTACTACTTTTTTTTTTTTTTTTTTTTTTTATAGAATACGACCTCCATCCTCGTGGAACTGTGTGGTGGAAGCAGCATGGTCTGTCTCCCACACAGTTCAATGGCCCCTCTCCCGCCAATGACTACTACTACTACTACTACTACTACTACTACTACTACTACTACTACTACTGATACTACTACTATTACTACTACTACTACTACTACTACTACTACTACCATACTATTAAACTACTACTACTACTACTACTACTACTACTACTACTACCATACTATTAAACTACTACTACTACTACTACTACTACTACCACTACTACTATTAAACTACTACTACTACTACTACTACTACTACTACTACTACTACTACTACTACTACCTTCTCCGACCTCCATCTGTTAGGGACTAACTGAATAGTGAAAAGGGAAACGCGAAGAAGAGGAAGAAAGTGAGAAGTCTACACCAGGAGGCACGTGGCTGCGGCCGAAGCCGTCACCTTTGCCTTATGCGTTGGGACTGTTGTGGGAAGGTAACGGTCATTACTGGGAATCGGAGAGAAGTGCGGGATTCGAACCCACAGGTAAGCGAGAGCGAGACATCACGGTTCTGATTATGCCACTATTGTACAATGATTTAACAGTGATAAGGATCATGATATTGGTGGGTATCAGAGAGAAGTGCTGGGGTCGAACCCACAAATAAGCAAATGCGAGACCTTCATAATTCCGATCACGCCACTAGCGTAAGGTAATATTGATTCAAAATATCAATTTTTACATCCTTTCTTTTAGTCATTCCCCAACGCCAACCTACAACAACAACAAAGCTCTTCCAAGCTAAGCCAGTTGAGCCACATATCCACACGTACCTCGGTAATCACTTCTTTGGAGTCGGCGTTGTATTCACTGGGACCGGCCTCAGAGACGCCATCTACCGCCCCGAAGAAAGAACTATGCCTGACTTCGTAGGAAAAAGGGCAGAAAGCATCTCGGCTACGCTACAATGGGGTTCTTTGACGTCTCTGATTATCCAACACTTCCGGAGTAGTAAGGTGATGAAGTAAGCACAAAGAACTCTGTTCTGAAAGTCTTGTGCTAACGCGCTCTACTCTAGATACTATCCTTCTTGATGCTGTGACCCCCAGCTATTGAAATTGCCTTAGGGTCAACGATCTAGGTATTCTTTCCATGTGACCTCTTATCATTTTCGCCTTCATTTTTTTTCAGCCGCGGCTTAAAGATCCCAACAGCTGTCAGCCATCAAATCAAATATGCTGATATATGAGGCCTTGCTGTCTATTTGTCCTAACTCACCCCAGCACTAATATCTCTTACTGTTTTATCTGAGGTGCTGGCAGTTTCGTGTGTTGGCAGTTTTAAGTGAGAAAAATTCTTCGGTTCGTGGTAGAGTACCTGGCTCAATCTCCCACGCCACAGAAGACTTCCTTCGGCATTTCGGTAGTGAGGATCCTTGCCTCGCCGTGTCTTATGCAGATGAAATTTCTCCTCAAGTATACCTTTGCGTGATTGGCTCTATGTTCGTCCCGCGCGCAATCACACTAGTCTAAGTCCTCTAATTAGTAACGCGTCATCAGATGTAAATACGTTTACGAGACTTAGGAAAGGGAATTCCAGCCGGTAATTTGTTCCAGGGCCCAAGATCTAAGAAGGGTCTCACAGGAATCATGCAACATTCATCCCCATCTAGAACAAACACTTTCTACTACCCCTAGCCCAACATACACTTAATTGACATACACGAGTATCGCCATACTTATTACGCCAGACTTACTTCTTTTTATTAGTATTCATTATTATTAATTAAGAAATTTACTAAAGTTTACATGCAGGTTTACTGGACATCAAATCCTCAAATTTAAGAAATATCTTTGTCTCGGG
>NW_027467638.1:37500-55000 GCF_046742065.1 Oratosquilla oratoria | reverse complement strand
ACTAAAAGGTTTATCTAAATAACAAACTTAGGGAGAAGAAATGACAAGAAACTTAAAAAAAAAAACTTGTAATATTTTCCTTTATCTGTTCATTTGTTCCACTGATGTTTCAGAGGTATGGCCATGTCGTTCAATCAACTTACATATCAAGGAGGAGGTGTATAACCCAAAGGGGTTTTAGTGTCAACTTAACCATGGCAATGTCCCTGGTCGTCATATATAAGGGTCCAGTCATACCAAGCTTACGACCTGTTTCCGACCACCAGCGAACAGACTGATTTGTGCTGTTCCTCTGTTTATAAAAAGAATTCAAGACAATGCAATTGGAATGAATTTCCCCCTCCTCCCGGCCATGAAGATGAATATGAACTAGCCTGGCGCTAACCATGAGAGAAACAAAAGTGCCACCGTCGAAAGTGGTCGGAAACAGGTCGTAAGCTTAGTGTGACTGGGGATTAACTTAGTCATAATCAATACTGAGCTGCAATAAATGGTTGGTTTGACCCAGTGTAACTGTAGCTAAAAAAGACCCCGAAATATATAATTCTACTTCTGGTCACTAAGTGCCTACATTACAAATGGCATAGTGATCTATTTAATCGATAGAAAGTGTAAATTCTAGTCTGATGTTGATAATATTTTTCGAGTTTGGATCATCCAAAATTAAATTTCTCTCATTCCAGACAATCTTTAGTGGCTAAGAGTCTCTTCGCAACAATGGCATACACTACAGACTTTATTCAATCTGATTAGGAAACAGTACTTTATTGAATGGGACATAGGTTCTTTTCCATATGAGAAGTTAACGGTTCAATGCAAATGTTCACAGAGGCAATGAAAAATATCCATATGAACTATAATGTGTTAGTGCCTAGCTCTTTCCCTCATGAAAAGTTAACAGTCCAGTGCAAACAATACCTTACTGAATGGGACATAGGAACCTTTTCCATATGAAAAGTTAACGATGCAATGCAAATGATCAAATAGAGACAATGAAAACATCCACGTGAACTATAATGTGTTAGCGCCTAGCTCTTTTCCATATGATAAGCTAAAGATCCAGTGCAAAATAGTCAGTAAGTGATCATATGAAGGCAATGAAAAATGGTCTAAGTTAAAGGAAAACCCTAGTAAACTATTTGATATAGAGTTGTCCATCTTTTTTTCCTAATTTCTTTTCTTCGTTTTGTGTGTGCTGCATCAAGAATTCCCAAATCATCTATTTCAGGTCTTCACCTCTAACAGGTAAGCTCCCCCCATGGCTGTGTGAAATAAGTAGAGACATCCTTTCTACTGGGATACCTAGAATTTGGAATCTCTAATATTCAGATCTGAAACACCTAAGCAAAGTATGTCAAAATATCAGAAAGGGCTTCCGATATCCGTAATTCTATCAATTTCGGAACCTTTTTTTGTTCCTAGTATTAGAAAGCTCATAATTTCAGATATTCCTAATATTGGAGAACTAAGTTGGGCAGGTCGATGACTCCGAGGTGATTAGATCCAGCTGACGCTTGGTGAGACAACGTAAGAGACGTCATGGAGCTAGAGGGCGGCTAGGGCTGCCGTAGAGTCGAATTTGACACCACTCAGGCGAACGGTATGGGTGCCAGAGGCCAAAAGGTGATTACTGGGTGAAAAGGCCCAAAATTGGAGGGGTACCCCTGCCACGCCCTTGGACTCAGGCTGCTTATGCTTACCTTGTTGTGCACTTTGACCGACTCTCTCCCTGTGGGGCAAGTTTGGACCAAATCGGTGACTTTCGAATTTTCGGCTAAATTCATGGGGTCCTTTGAAGTTTTTTGGATTTTGGGTCATTATGGTCACTTGCTCCGATTTACCCGCCATCTCACCCACAGGTCGAGGGCGGCTAGGGCTGCCGTGGAGTCCAATTTGACACCACTCAGGCCAACGGTATGGGTGCCAGAGGCCAAAAGGTGATTACTGGGTGAAAAGTCCCAAATTTGGAGGGGTGCCACTGCCACGCCCTTGGACTCAGGCCGCTTATGCTTACCTTGCTGTGCACTTTGACCGACTCTCTCCCTGTAGGGCAAGTTTGGACCAAATCGGTGACCTTCGAATTTTCGGCTAAATTCATGAGATTTTTTGGATTTTGGGTCATTATGGTCACATGCTCCGATTTACCCGCCATCTCACCCACAGGTTGAAGGCGGCTACGGCTGCCGTGGAGTCCAATTTGACACCACTCAGTCCAACGGTATGGGTGCCAGAGGCCAAAAGGTGATTACTGGGTGAAAAGTCCCAAATTTGGAGGGATGCCACTGCCATGCCCTTGAACTCAGGCTGCTCATGTTTACCCTGCTGTGCACTTTGACCGACTCTCTCCCTCTGGGGCAAGTTTGGACCAAATCGGTGACCTTCGAATTTTCGGAAAATTGAGATTTTTTGGATTTTGGGTCATTTTGGTCAATTGCTCCGATTTACCCGCCACCTCACTCACAGGTCGAGGGTGGCTAGGGCTGCCGTGGAGACCAATCTGACACCACTCAGGCCAACAGTATAGGTGCCAGAGGCCAAAAGGTGATTACTGGGTGAAAAGGCCTCCCGGCCGGGGATATCCACCCCCTATACCTTATACGCGAGATGCCAGAGTTGCGGATGTCGGGTCCCGGATTTCCCTTGCCGACCTCATGTGAACTAGAAATTCGCCTTTGCCTCGTCCTTCGTCACGCCGAGAAGTTGGGCTTAACTGGGCCTCCATGTCCCAAACTTGGTCAGTGGTCCCAAAATCTGGCCCAACGAGGCTCTCGTCTGAACGAACATGTTGAGTCAGCTTCGATTTTGACTTGTGGTATTGATAAGTCGCATTGTAGACATTCTTATTGCTTATCATTCTCTAATGTAAAGTTTGTCTCCAATTTGGCCCAAACTTACCCCACAGGGAGAGAGTCCTTAACAGAGCACATCAAGGTAGACGTGGGGAACCTGGGCCCAAGGGCGAGGTCGTGGGGACCAGCCGGGGCACGTCGGCTGGAAGGCGAGGGCTAACCCCGCCCACCGTGGACCAGCAGTCGGCCGACATCACTTAGTCCGTCCGTGGGGTCCTCCGCCACGGTCAGCGGCCGGAAGGTGCGGGCTAACCCCGGCCACCGTGGACCAGCACTCGGCCGACATCATTTAGTCCGAGCGCTGTCCAAGTGGACCCTACAGGAGCCCTGACCCCTCTAGGCCTGTGGCTGAGATGGTGGGCAAATCGGAGCAGGTAACCAAAATGGCACACAGAAACATGCCCGCACCTTTCGGCCGACGTGCCTCGGGCCAGCCGCTGACCGTGGCGGAGGACCCCGCGGACGGACGGTCCATCCATTGCTTAATGTTCAACATGATAGCCCCAAGGTGTGCCTCCGTTTCTTGTATGTTGTCCACTGATAAGTAAAACTGCGTATCATCCGCAAATAGTTTAAAACTCACTCCATGCTTCTCTAACACATTGGATAGTTCAGCCGTGTACAGACAAAAGAGGATAGGACCAAGGACACTGCCTTGCAGAACCCCCCTTAATGATGGCTTCATATCCGAGAAACAGTCTCCAATCTGCACTCGGTAAGTTCTATCTTTAAGATACCTCCTAAGATATTGTAGTGCAGATCCCTCAATCCCAAAGTTCTCACAAACACTTTTAAAATTTCATTTACCACGGTGTCAAAAGCAGCACTAAGATCTAATAGCAACAGCATACCACATTTACCATCATTAAGGAGGCCTCTCATATCACTAACCACTGAACATAATGCAGTCTCCGTAGAGTAGAGTCGTCGGTATGCAGATTGAGCATCGGAGAGCGCCCCCACGGCACTAAGAAGTTTATTCAGTTGAGACAGCAAGACATTTTCTAATATTTTTGACTGGGATGTCAAATTTGAGACTGGGCGGAATGAACTCAGGCTTTGGGGATCAATTTTCCCTTTCATCACAGGTTTTACAATAGCCTTTTTTTCCGAGCTAGGAAAAATACTACTTGATATATCAAGTAGTATTCACCATACTTGTAATAACATCCACTAATTGTTCAAAACTTCCACAGTTGTTAATCTGATTCATGGGCATCGGATCATTAGCACAGTACGTAAGCTTTGCTTGCTCCATTATTTTCCGTACCTCAAGTATCGTAACAGTGCTAAACGAAGACAATTTCTGTTCAGGCACACCCACCCACATTTACTATATCATCATTATAATTATAGTCAAAAGATAACAAAATCCGGGAGATTTTAGTTTCAAAGAATTCCAGAAACATATTTGCTAGTTCACCCTCCGCATAACCTTCAGGTAATGTAGGTTTCTTTTCCTTCCCAGTTAGACTATTAAGGATTTTATACAATTTATTCATACTAGATCCGGCTTGTACAATCTTATTCTTGTAAAAATCTCGTTTTCGACGCACAATCAGTGTTTTCTCAAAGTTCCGCGCCTTCGCGTATTCTCTCCTAGATTCAGCAGACTGATGTCTTCGCCACAATCTTTCCTTCCTTTTTTTTGTCTTTTTTAGCTTGCAGTATCTCCTCATTAAACCACGGTGAACAGTCTCTTACAACAACCTCTTTCGTAACAATAGGACACATATTGGCATATTCTTCGCCTACTATTTCATTATACAGGCTATATATGCAATCCGGGCAATCTTGCTTCATAGAGCCATGTATACACACCTCATTAATTCTAGCATTTAAACCAGTGACGATAATGAATACCAATGAATCAGGGTCAAAATTACGAGTCGAGTGGAATATTATGATCCTCTTCTCTCGAGCCGGTATTGCCAAGGACAAAACCAAAGTTATAAGCATATGCGTGGGAGAAATAGTGCATACTTTATCAACACTATGGCCCTTAACAAGATCACGAGATCTCTCAGTGAAAACCAGGTCAATAATGTGACCTCCAATCGATGTAGGTTTATCCACCAGGTTTACAAAGTTATAGATAGCCATAGTATCAATGAAATGGGATACATAGCGAGCATCAGGATCGTCCAACCACAGATTAAAATCACCACAAATAATTGTTGTAGCACTAACCATATCAACTGTATCCAAGAATAGTCGAAACTCCTCTATAAATGCACTAACACTCGTGTTGGGTGGCCTATATATGACAAAGAAAAACACGTTACTACCCATTATCTCACACTCGACTTGAAGAACCTCAAAAGTATTGCAGTAATGGGTCTTACGTTTCCTAATTTTCTTAATAGTGCAAGCGAGAAATACTCCCACACCACCTCCACGCCTCCCCATTCTGGGACTATGAAGAAAAGTATGTGATGTAGGGGTAATTTCAGTTATAACAGTAGAATCATAATCAGACAGCCAAGTTTCCGTAACTGCAAATACATCAAAGCATTCTTCACTGAAGTCTCTGACGGCCAAAGATTTATTTTTTAACGACTGAAGGTTTAGAAGACCACACTTTACTCTGTGAAAATTATTGGCCATAGCCATGATCAGTATTTTCCTCAATACGCTTCAATTCCGCCACCACGCCAGGACAGGCAGAACTAGTAGCATAATGTTCACTGGGCCTCTTTGCCTTTGCACAATTCGCACACTTCAGAGAGAAGGAATTGCACCCTCTTCCCTCATGGCTACCCGCACATTTATAGCATGTCGCATTCTCACCTCTCTGCTTAATAGCACATCTATCTACTCTGTGGCCAAATTTTAAACAATAAAAACACATCATAGCATGGTAACGATCGCGAAAATCATACCCCCCCCCACACACACACAGGCACACACACACACACACACACACACACACACACACACACACACACACACACACACACACACGCGCGCGCGCGCACACACACACACACGCGCGCACACACACACACGCATGCACGCACACACACGCACGCACACACGCACACGCACACACGCACACACACACACGCACACACACACACACACACACACACACACACACACACACACACACACACACACACACACACACACACACACACACACACACACACACACACACACACACACACACACACACACACAGATCTTCAGTCGTTCTGGCCGCCCCCTGTTGTACGGCCGGTACGTAGACGACATCTTCGTGAGGACCACCGACTCTGAGGAGCGTGAGCACCTTCTCTGCCTCCTTCAGGAAGTGTCAGGCCTTCGATTTACGACGGAGGAGGCGATAGACGGCGTCCTTCCTTTTCTTCATGTGCTCCTCACCCAGAAAACCGACGGGAGCACCCACACAGCAGTGTACACCAAGCCAACTAATCCTAGATAGTGCTTGAATGCAGAGAGTGAGTGCCCTCAAAAATATAAGGACTCCACTATTGCATTCTTCTATAGGAGAGCCCTCACCCATTGCTCGAGTTGGACCTCTACCCAGAAAGAAATTGACCGGTCTACACAACTCTTAGTCAATAATGGCCACTCAAACAGCGGCTGCCAACGTGTTCTGCGGGCCGTCATGAGCAAGTGGTACGAAGGGCAACAGATTCCTGTAGAAGAAGGCAATACCTTTACCTTGTTCTATAGGGCCTACATGTCGAGCGCTTACAAGGAGGATGAGAAAGCACTTCTTCGTATCATCAAGGACAATGTGACCCCCACCAACGAGATGGACCGCATAAAACTTGCCATTTATTATAAGAATAAGAGGACTAAAGACCTTATCATGAAAAATAACAGCTCCTCATGCCCATCCGACATCGAGTGTGTGAGTCTGGTGTACCAGTTCAAGTGTCCTTTTGGGGACTGTACGCCCCAAGATTCCTACATCGGACTCACTACCACTCGCCTTTCCAGACGGTTGACATACCACCTTAACAATGGAGGCCCTAAGCGGCACCTTCAGAAGACCCATAACATTCCAATCACCAGGTCCATCTTAGTGGACAATACCACCATTTTAGACCGAGAAAGTGACAAGCGCCGTCTTGCCCTCCTTGAGGGCCTCCACATTAAATACAGCCAGCCTACATTGAACACCCAGCAGGAAGACACCACCATCCTTCCCAGCCTCAAACCATTCAGAATCCGCCAAACCAGACAACCCAGCTACGAGACAACTCAGCCCTCTCATGAGCAGCCACTCCGCGACGGACACCCAGGCCACAGTAATGGTCATCTAAGTGTCCTTTCCTAGTGGTCACAGTTCCCCTTCCCACGTACCCTTCCCCGATATTCAACGTGTCCTTTCCCATGTGTTGGTGTGGTGTAGAATTGTATTTTGTTGTTTTGTTATTTATTGTATTATTTATATTATGTTATTATGTATTTATATTATAAGATTTGGCTGTGTTGTATATCGCAGATGCGATGCGCGCCTTTATTTTGGCGCGAATTGGAGAGCGTGGCGTCAGTATCTGAGCAACTTTGGAAGCAGGTGCACGGATTTGTGATTGTGTCAGTTGTGTGTATCTAAATATACAATTTAACTCTTAATTTTGCGCACTCATTAGCCACCCCGATACATTAAATGGTGGCAGCTCAAAAACAATCATTGTGCACGTCTCCACAGACTAAAATTAGAGTGCTGCGCGTCCGTTGTGTTCTTTTTCTCTCCCATTTTCCTTTCCACAGGCTACAGGATTTGTGAATAGTGAGATATTGTGTTTTCGCATTTTGGACCAGTGACTTTGTTTTTACGTGACCATAGCACCAAATACCAGCAACAGACATTGTCAGGACCCTTGGGTACATGCCGCTGTGTGATTTAATTTGGACAACGTTTTCCCCGGGAATCTTCGTGGCCGGCCTTCTTTGGGACTGATTCGCTGGCTACGTTATGGGACGGTCGTCTCAAGTCACTTCGTGACTTGCAGTTAAATTGCTCCGTGGATGAAGACGAATTCGTGATTGCAGTCTCAAAATTCTCGGTCGAAGGCTCCCCGGCCTTGTGTATTGCAAGCGTACGCAGACATTGGCTACCTTGTTACCAGTTTTGTATCATTTTTGCCTTCGGCATACTTGTATTGACATTTTTTTTAGATTTTGTGAATATATTGTGAATAAAAAAAAAAAAAAAAAATCATCTATCCATTCGTGCCTTGGGCGGCCATTTGTATGACGTCACTCTTTGTTTACCTTTTCAAATGTTATCCCGCAGTGAGTCTAATGTACATTTACGTACGTATTAGTGCATTATACATTTTTTACGTAATTTTGCTAATTACGGTCTTCCTATAATTTTTTTCTTCATTATTGTTTTGGAAAGAAATTAAGAGAGGAAGAGGAGGCGAATCAAATAGAGAAGAAAAGGTAAAAGGTGGAGATGGAGAGATGATAATGGAGGAGAAGGCAGTAAGGGGAAGATGGGCAGAATATTTTAGGGAGTTGCTTAATGTGAAGGAGGATAGGGAGGGAAAGATAGCTGCAGTGGGAAATGCTAAGAAAATGAGAGTGATGAGTGAGGAAAATGGAGGAGAAATAAGGAAGGATGAAGTGAAGGCAGCAGTTAAGATGATGAAAGCAGGTAAGGCACCTGGTCTGGATGGATGCCATGCAGAATGTCTTAAAAAAGGAGGTATAGTGATGGTGGACTGGTTGGTGAGGTTATTTAATGTTTGCTGGAGAGAAGGTAGAGTGCCAGAGGACTGGAGGAGTGCGTGTATAGCTCCACTTTACAAGGGAAAGGGGGACAAGTGTGAATGTAGTAGTTTCAGAGGGATTAGCTTGTTAAGTGTAGTTGGGAAGGTTTATGGGAGGATCTTGATTGAGAGGATTAGGAGAGGAACAGAGGGAGTAATTGGTGAGGAACAGTGTGGGTTTAGGACAGGTAGAGGTTGTGTAGATCAGATTTTTGTGGTAAGACAGATATGTGAGAAAGCTATAGGAAAGGGGAAGGATGTTTTCTGGGCCTTTATGGATCTGGAAAAGGCTTACGACAGGGTAGACAGAAAGACACTGTGGGAGGTTATGCGGATATACGGGATAGGAGGAAAGCTTCTGGGAGCTGTCAAGAGTTTTTATGAGAGTAGTAGAGCTTGTGTTAGGATTAGAAATGGAGAGAGTGAGTGGTTTGAGGTAAAGGTGGGACTTCGTCAGGGATGCGTTATGTCACCCTGGCTGTTCAACTTATACATGGATGGGGTGGTGCGAGAGGTGAATGCAAGGGTAGTGGGTCAGGGATTGGAGATGGTTAAGGAAAATGGAGAAAAGTGGGAGGTGAGCCAGCTGTTGTTTGCTGACGACACTGCGCTTGTGGCAGGATCGGAGGAGGGATTGAGGAAGCTGGTGACAGAGTTTGGGAGAGTGTGTGATAGAAGAAAGCTGAAGATAAATGCGGGTAAAAGTAAGGTGATGAGATGTACAAGGGGTGAAAGTGGCAGTAATCTGGAAGTGAGCATTAAGGGAGAGCAACTGGAGGAAGTGGATAGTTTTAGATATTTGGGTGCAAATGTGGCAGGAAAGGGTGGAGTGAAGGTGGAGGTAGAATGTAGATTGAGAGAAGCGAGTAAATGCCTTGGTGGTTTAAAAAGTGTAATGAGGAATAGGAATCTGGGAATTGATGCTAAGAGGAGACTGTATGAAGGAGTGATTGTGCCAACAGCACTGTATGGAGCAGAAACATGGAACATGAGAGAGGAAGAGAGAAGGAACTTGAATGTGTTTGAGATGAAGTGTCTGAGAAGTATGATGGGGGTTACTAGGCTAGATTGAGTGAGAAATGAGGAAGTGAGGAGGAGAACAGGGGTGGAAAGGGAGTTGGGAGAGAGGGTGGATGAAAGAGTATTAGGATGGTTTGGACACATGGAAAGAATGAGTGAAGAAAGACTAGTAAAGGAGGTATGGAAGGCCGATGTGGAGGGAGTGAACATGAGGGGACGTCCTAGGATGAGATGGATGGATGGGGTGAAGGGGGCTTTGGGGAAGAGGGGAATGTTGGTTGAGGAAGGACGGGAGAGGACAGAAGACAGGGGTGAATGGAGAATGGTTGTATATGGAAAATGTTGTGATGCATGAGGTGGATTGGACGGGGGAATGGGGGTGAGGTAGTGTGTGTGAGCAAAAATTTTTGACGCAGCCCGAAGGGATTTCTCCCCGTCCTCTCCTTTATATGGGGGGACGGAGAGGGGGGGTCGCCGATTTAATGAAGCGGCCTTGCTGTGGATGTGCTGTGTCTTGTGACACTGCTTCTGACCCAGGGCAGTGGACAGGGTGCAGGGATGACCCGTCATCTAGGAGGTGCTAAGATGGGAGGGAGGGTGGAGGGGTGTGGAGTGTTTTCGGGGATGAAATGGGTGGGAATGTTTTTGTGCCTTGTCCTTTTTGGCTACCCCCTTGGTAAGGGGGAAGAAAACCTTGGTATATGTATGTATGTATGTATGTATGTATTGATATATGTATTTCAATGCTTCTGTTTGTGTGAATTATATCATTTTCTTACGTTCGTGTCCCATATCCATGTGATTTCTCTATATTATTATTATTATTTTTTTTACATTATTTCATGCTTGTGCTAGTGTGTTGTATTTGCATTAATTATTGCTTGGTGTCAGTGCTTTCATATGCTCTTACGAAGTGGGTTACGGTTGCCAGCTCCTATCATGTCTAAGTCGAAAAGGCCTTCGTTTATCAGTCCACTGAATTCATCTGAGACAATGGCTCACAAGTTGACGTTGCTCCATCAGGACCCGTCATTAATTAAATTCTCGGGTCAACATCCTCATTATAGGGCGGCTGATTTTATCCGCCAATGTGAGGACGCCATTGTCCAGTCCAATGTTTCGACGGGGCCTGAAAAGATCTCCTTTGTGAGGTCCCAGATTGTGCCAAATTCTCTAGCATCAGAGATACTTTCGGCGTCGTGTTTAGATCCCAAATCTCTGGATTATAACTATGACACCTTTAGGTCTAACTTCCTTAATTTTTTTTCAGATACCCCTGGTGGTGGTTCGTTCCATTGGTGCTTCAAACTGGCTGATACTCTCGTATCCCGACTGGGCACTCTTGATTATAGACGGGCGCAAGCTCAGGCCAGTATACTTGTTGTTGATGGTTTAGAGTCACTTTCACATTCAGATTGGGTAGTTAATGGCAATATCACTTTAGATAGATTTCGTCTTATTTTAGAATTTCTAATGTACATTCTTTTTTTGGTGCCTTCTGAGAGAAGAGCTGCATCTTCTCTCATGTATAAGCCTGATGAGACTCTATTGTCTTTTGCGTCACAGCTTTCCCGTAAACTAGGGGAAGTACCGTCTAGTTCCTTGTGTATTAGCAATGCTCATCAACATGGTCATGTCCCTTATTCTCCTCAGTCTTCTCAGTCTACAGTTCCTACTCATAGTTCCCCTCAATCTACAGTTACCCCCCCTCCCCTGTTATGTACCTTTTGTAACAGGTCTGGTCATTCGAGCGACTTTTGTTACCGCCGTAGGCGCCAGGTACACAAGTCAAGACTGTCCCCTGTTCGCAGGAGTGTACCTACTGTTTCTTCTAATCTGTCGCATGACCTTTCCAGAGTAGAATCTCCAGGTAGACTCAGTTATTGCCATATTCATGGTCATTATAAACACTCGACTGATCAATGTTTCAAGGTTTTGAAATTTAGGGATGAGACTTCTCACCAGCCTCGTCTATCCCATTTTACAAAGGATTACAAAGGATTACAAAGGCGGAGCATGCCGACAGGAGACCTTTTGATCCATATCTAGGTCGGATGCGAAAAAAAATCATATTAATAATAAAATAATAAATAAAAACTATAATAATGTAAATAACAAATAAAATACATAAATAAATGCATAGGTATAGTTGAATAATAAACAAACAGGTAAATAGTAAATAATAATAAATTGACATATAACTAATAATAAATGAAAATCAGACAGACAAATGATAACAAAACAAAAACAAATAATACAAGATAAATTATAATCATTACAGCATCTTACTTAGGTACTTATCTAAATGATTCTTAAAGCTTCGAACTGAACTACATTGCACTACCTGTGCAGGAAGTTTATTCCATTCATTAACTACACGGTTGGCAAAGTTGTTTCTACCTACTTCCAAATTGAATCTATTTCCGGACAGTTTGAGACCATTGTTTCTTGTCTGATTCTCATTCAATGTGAAAATTTTGTCACTTTTGATGTTGTCAATTCCCTTTAAAATCTTAAAGACCTGTATCAAGTTACCTCTGAGTCTACGCTTTTTTAGGGAAAACAAATTCATGTGTTTTAGTCGATTTTCGTATGATTTATTTTTTATTTGATATTTGGAATCAGTTTTGTGGCTCGCCGTTGTACTTTTTCCAGTCTGTCAATGTCTTTAATGAGATTCGGTGACCATACGGAAACAGCATATTCCAAATGTGGACGAACTAACGATTTATATAGCTTGTTAATGAGTGATGTACTTTTGAAATCAAAAGATCGCGCAATCAGTCCCAGAATCTTATTTGCTTTCTCAGAGGCTGAAATACACTGCTTGGATGATTTGAGGTCGTTACTGATAATTACGCCGAGATCTTTTTCACTATCCACTTTTGTTAGCGAATTTCCAAATAACTTGTAATCGTACTTACTGTTATTTTTACCTATGTGCATTACCTTGCATTTACTTGTGTTAAATTTCATTAGCCACTTTTCAGACCATTGCTGTAATTGATCTAAATCTTCTTGAATATCTAATTGGTTTGAGTGTTTCACAACCCAAAGAGTTGACCAGCAATGTTCGGTCTCAAATAATTCCCTTTGTGGCTGTTGAGTCTTCTCAATTACTTACCTTTCAATTTCTTACTAGGGATACGCCTCTTTCTGTCACTGTAGATACTGGTGCAGAATGTAGTCTCTTAAGTAGAAAGGCTTACTTTGCTCTACGGGAATTGTATAATCTCCCTTTATCTCCCTTTTGTAATAATTTGCATTCTGTGCAAGGTTCTCCCTTGCTTGTTCTTGGATCTGTTTGTCTTCCCTTACAGTTTCCCTCGCATGCTACAGTCTTCAATGTCACTTTTGCTGTTGTCTCTGGCATTGCCCTTAAGTGTGATTGTCTCTTGGGTATTGATGCTCTTACAGCTCATAGCATAGATATTTCTCCTAGTCGCCGTGTAGTGACTTTCTGCAATTTTGATATCTCTGCTTCGGATAGGCCAGTTTCTGTTTGTGATTCTCCTGTGCTTGATCAGTCCGCACATGTGCCTGTCCCAACTTCTAAGCGCTCTACCCCTGTTGCTCATTGTGCTGCTGTTGTTGTAGGAGAGCATCTTATTGAACCTTCAAGTTCTGTTCGAGTTCCAGTGCGCGTCTCAGGTGACCCAATAGGGTCTGACGTTCTCTCTTTGACTGACTCTATTCGTATTCGTCGGCTTGCCTTAGAAGGAACTCTCTCCACTATTCGTGAGGATCATGTTACCACAGCGATGGTAACCAATGTCACGGGTGCTCCTATTCCTCTCTCTCCTGGCAGTCACTTAGGCTCCTTTGAGGTGGTACACGTTGCTACTTTCCAGGATTCGCCTATTATAGCAGCTTCTGTTCTACAGTCTCCTCCAACACGTGACCCTGCTCACTTAGCTTCTGAGCTTGCCACATTTGTAGGCGAGATTGATTTTCCTGAAGAGACGCCTCGTCTCCTTGACCTGCTAGTTACCCACCGTCAGGCTTTGGCTTTACCAGGTGATCCGTTAGGGGTTACGGACCGTGTGGTTCATAGAATTGATCTTCAGCCAGGCACTCGTCCTGTTTACGTCCCCTCTTACAGGCTACCTCACTCTCGTCGGCTTATAGCCCAGTCCTTGGTTGACGATTTATTGAATGAAGGTGTTGTACAGGAGTCCCACTCAGAGTGGAACTCGCCTCTTCTCCTGGTGCCTAAGAAAGGTGGATCTTTTCGTCCTGTTGTTGATTACAGGAAAGTCAATGAGGTCACTCTTCCAGATCATTATCCTCTGCCTATCTTAAGCGAGCTTCTTCAGTCCATTGGCACTGGTAATACGGTGTTCACCACCTTAGATTTAAAAGCAGGTTTTTGGCAGATACCCCTGGAGGAGAAGTCTCGTAAAATCACGGCCTTCTCGACTCCCAGTGGGCACTATGAATGGCTTCGTTGCCCCATGGGTTTGCGGAATGCTCCTTTGACTTGCCAGCGTTTAGTTAACTCCATTTTTCATGGCTTAATTGGGAATGGACTTTTTGTTTACCTGGATGATTTGATTCTAGTTTCCAAAGATGTGGAAAGCCACTTTTCTAAGTTGTCCATGGTCTTGCAACGTTTTGCTGAAGCTGGGTTGAAACTCAACTTACCCAAGTGTTCCTTTTTCAAGGCTAGTATCCAGTTCCTAGGTCATGTTGTAGACAAGCATGGTATCCATACCACAGGTGAAAAGATCAAGGCAGTCAAGGACTTCCCTATACCGAAGTCGGTTGAAAATGTACGTTCCTTCCTTGGACTTGCAGGATACTATCGTGCATTCATTAAAGACTGCTTCAATTGCTTCCCCTCTCACTCACCTTCTCAAGAAGGAGTCTTCCTTCCAGTGGCGTGATGTCAATCAGACAAGTTTTGATTCCTTGAAGCTTGCTCTTACTGAAGCACCTGTGTTGGCTTTCCCTGATTATAGTATCCCCTTTACTATTTGTACAGATGCTTCTGGTACAGGTATTGGAGCTGTACTCATGCAACAAGTAGATTGATGTAAACCTCATGTTATTGCATATGCTAGTCGCATTCTTAACAAGCCTGAGTCCCGTTACTCTGTTACTCATTTAGAGGCCCTGGCAGTGGTGTGGGCTTTAAAGCATTTCCGTGATATCATTTTTGGATATCCTATTACAGTCTACACGGACCACACTGCTGTCACTCAGCTTTTTAAGGGCAAGAATCTGTCAGGCCGACTAGCCAGATGGTTCCTCACGATCGAGGAATTCAATCCAACCCTAAAGCATATCCCCGGGCGTGCGAACCATGTTGCTGATGCACTTTCACGGAATATCCCTGTTGCTGCTGTTACCGTGATTCATAACTTTTCCCTGCAGGATCTGGCCAAAGCTCAGCGTGAAGACCCTGTTTGGTCTGCTGTCATTTATGCTTTGGAGTCTGGTGATGATTCCACCTTACCAGCTTTACCAGTACCTCTGTACCAATTTTCCCTGCAGGACGAGGTTCTCATTCGTAATGTGGAAGTGTTTGAGCAAGATGTGGCACAGCTAGTGATCCCTGAGTCTCTAGTTCCCGTTGTTTTGTCCCTTGCTCATGATGCCCCTCAGGCTGGTCACCCAGGTCGTGACAAAACTCTGGCTATGGCACGGAAGAAGTATTATTGGCCTAAAATGCGACTAGACATTACCTCTCATGTACCCCGGTGTAAATCTTGTACCCAGAACAAAGGTTCTACGAGCACTGCTCCCATCTTAGAGTACCCTACTCCTTCTCGCCCTTTTCAGACTGTGGCTATAGACCTTTTGCAACTGCCTCATAGCACGCAGGGCTCTGGTTATGTCCTTGTGTGCGCGGATCACTTTAGTCGTTTTGTGGTCTTAGCTCCCTTACGTAGCAAATCTGCACCAGTTGTAGCACATGCTTTAGTTTCCCATGTGTTGTGTCCATACACCACTCCTTCGGTGCTCCTTAGTGATAATGGGACTGAATTTAGGAACGAGGTTTTGGCAGGTATTTGTGAACGTTATGGTATCAAACAGACATTCGTGACTGCTTATCATCCAGCGTCCAATGGTCTTGTGGAGAGGACGAACAGGAAAATTTTAGAGATCCTACGTCACCTTGCTAGTAATTTTCATGAGTCTTGGGAGGATTGGCTTCCCCATGTTAGTGCTTGTATCAATAGCACCATTAATGTTTCCACGGGCAAAACGCCTCATTATGTTATCTTTGGAGTTGAGAAACGGCTCCCATATGATGTGCTTGACAGCCCTGCTCGTCCCCTCTACAATGTAGATGACTATAGTAAACTACAGAGTCATGTGCTGCATGCCATTTATACTTCTGTTAAGGATAAACTGGATGTTTCAAAGGCCGACATGTTGAAACAACAACATGCTCGTGCAACATCTGTGACCATCAGTGTTGGTGATCATGTTTTCAAAAGCATGCCTGATCGCCAGTCAAAATTAAATTGTAAATTTAAGGGTCCTCTTTTGGTGACTGAACGCCTACATCCTAACAAGTTCAGGATTTTTTACCCCTCTACAGGCCTTAGCGAGATTTCACACGCTGATAGGCTCAAGAAGACTCAAGTGCCTATCCCTACCTTTACCCGGCCTCCGCCTGGGCCCACACCAAGATCTGTGCCTTGTTCAGCTACCCCTCATTGTTATGACCTTAGGTCAAGGGGTCCTGTAATTACCTGAACTTTCATTGTGTAGTGGTATGTATTCCTGTAATTACCTGAACTTTCATTGTGTAGTGTTATGTATTCCTGTAATTACCTGAACTTTCATTGTGTAGTGTTATGTATTCTTGTGATGTTTCCCATTTATGTATTCTTGTGATGTTTCCCATTTATGTATTCTTGTGATGTTTCCCATTTATGTATTCTTGTGATGTTTCCCATTTATGTATTCTTGTAATGTTTCCCATTTATGTATTCTGGTATTGTATTTTGTCGTGTTTAGATATTAAGTATCATGTCCCGGACGGCAATTGCTGTACTTGTATTTTTGTTAACTGGCGCCCGTCTTATGTTCTTTTTGTGTTGTATGTATTGTCTTTATGTCCTCATATATGTATATGTTTATCTAATGTATTTGGGTGTGCTATTATATCCTTTTGTCCCACACTTCTGTCTGCCACTGTTGTGTGTGTGGTATGTGTGTGGCTTGTCTTTGTATCATTTAGATTCTCTTTGCCTCGGTCAGTTTTTTTTTCCTTGTTTGCTCGGTGAGGGCACCGAGTGGCGCGGGCCGAGCGATGTGTTGGTGTGGTGTAGAACTGTATTTTGTTGTTTTGTTATTTATTGTATTATTTATATTATGTTATTATGTATTTCTATTATAAGATTTGGTTGTGTTGTATATCGCAGATGCGATGCGCGCCTTTGTTTTGGCGCGAATTGGAGAGCGTGGCGTCAGTATCTGAGCAACCTTGGAAGCAGGTGCATGCATTTGTGATTGTGTCAGTTGTGTGTATCTAAATATACAATTTAACTCTTAATTTTGCGCACTCATTAGCCACCCCGATACACCCAGTTTTAGACCAGAGTAACGGTCAACCTCTTTGTAATCTTTCCTAGTGTTTACTTTCTGTATTTATAACCATCCATTTCTTTGTTATTGTTACAATTGAAAATGCTAACAGTGACTAGCGAAATGTCTTGTATCCTGTTCTACCCATTAGATGGCTTCTATCATGTCAAAGGGTGTATTGATAGGCGGTTAAGAGATAGGCGATGATGAATGCCAACGATTATGATAAATATATGTAACAGCGCAATGAAACTGTTGACACAAACACCGATAACTTATTCTTTTTCGCCTCTCTCAGAGGTTTCTTCAGGTTGAGAAGAATCATAATAATTTATCTTGAAGGTGCAGCTGTAA
>NW_027467638.1:27500-32500 GCF_046742065.1 Oratosquilla oratoria | reverse complement strand
TTAGCCACTTTTCAGACCATTTCTGTAATTTAACTTAATCCTCTTGAATATCTAATTGGTTTAAGTGATCATCAACCACTCTGCACCTTTTTGTATCATCAGCAAATTTGGAGACAATAATTTTCCTTTTGTACATACATACATATACCAAAGGCTTTTTCCACCTACATGGGGGTAGCCAAAAAGAAAAAGGCATAGAAACCACTCCCACCCATTCCATTTCCTATATATTCCACTCCCCTCCACCCTCCTCCCTCACTCTTATCTTGGCACCTCCTGGATGACGGGTCATCCTTGCATCTTGTCCACTGCCCTGGGTCAGAAGCAGTGTAACAAGACACAGCACATCCACAGCAAGGCCGCTTCATAAATTCGGCGACCCCCACTCTCCGTCCCCTCATGCAAAAAAGGAGAAGACGGGGAGAAATCCCTCCGGGCTGCGTCAATTTTTTTTCTCATACATACTTCCTCACTTGCTGCCTTTGACAAACATACAAAACCTTCCCTGTCATTGATATCTTCATAAGAATTAATGTAGGCAGCTTCAACAGTCTTCTTCATGAAAATATTCTTATGAAAATATCAATGACAGGGAAGGTTTTGTTTGTTTGTCAAAGGCAGCAAGTAAATTAATTATAAATACAATTGGGAAACATATGCATGGTACGGGAAAGGGAATCCCCAGACAGCCGGCGGGATGACCTGTCCATGTCCCCGTCCTCGGATGTATAAATGTGAGGTCCAAACTGTTTGTAGACAGCTTACTGAAGAAGACCGAGTCGGTCGAAACGTATAAGCAATAAAATGTTCCAGCCTATCTTCGCTTATTCTTCCTCTACCCGCTCTCTCATCTGTCTAAACCATTCATCAAATATATATATATATATATGTGTATATATATATATATATGTATATATATATGCAAAACAAATCACTAAGCACACGTGACAACAATAGTTGCAGAAACCACTTGGAAAATAAAAGAAATGAATACCGAACGTTTTCGTCTATTCAAGACATCATCAGGGTACAAAGAATGTACCCAGACGATGTGTTGAATAGACGAAAACGTTGGGTATTCATTTCTTTTATTTTCCAAGTGGTGTCTGCATATATATATATATATATATATATATATATATATATATATATATATACATATATATATATACATATATATATATATATATATATATATATATATATATATATATATATATATATATATATATATATATATATGCAGTGTGCTCCACACTAGCTCCGGACACTGCAACGGAGCACACTGCAACGGAACATGAATTGTCAGACTCATATATATATATATATATGTATATATATATATATATATACATATGTATATAAACATATATATATATATATATACATATGTATATAAACATATATATATATATATATATATATATATATGAACATATATATAATCATATTTATATATATATATATATATATATACATATATATACCGCATAGTCAAGGATGGGTCTAACTATCGCTAGATAGAGTTTAATAATTACCTCTGCACTTCTATTCGTTACCGTCCTAGCAATGAAGCCTAATGCTCTGTTTGCTTTATTTCTGGCGCTAATGCACTGCTTCCTGGTTTTAAGGTCCGGAATCACCAGAACTCCCAAGTCCCTCTCGCACTCAGATTTGTCTAAAAACGTGTTATCTAAGTTGTATCTATTTTCGGGGCTGTGTAGCCCTACGTTTAACACGCTACACTTAGAGATATTGAAGTTCATTTTCCATTTCACCAACCATGTGAACAATTTGTTAAGATCATCCTGCAGAATCTCAGCGGCGTCTCCTGACCTAATTAGGCGTCCTATTTTAGTGTCTTCCGCAAACTTACTAACGGAATTATTTATCCCATCGTCTAAGTCGTTTCTGTACATAATGAACAACAAGGGACCCATAACCGAGCCCTGGGGGACCCCACTAGTAACATTGCCCCACCTAGATTTTACCCCCATTTATGGTGACCCGCTGTTTTCCGTTACTAATCCAAGCTCTAATCCAAGCTCTAATCCATTCTAACACTTTCCCTCCTATGTCATGGATTTTATCTAGTAGTCTCTGATGTGGCACCTTGTCGAACTCTTTGCTAAAATCAAGGTAAATAACATCGTAATTATTATTGTTATCTGACTCCTTATATACTTTAGTGTAAAAGGATAGAAGATTAGTCACACATGACTTACCCTTGGAGAAACCATGCTGTGAATCACGAATTAAATTATGTCTTTCGATGTGTTTTCTGAGTCTATTTACTATTACTGATTCAAGCATTTTTCCTATAACCGATGTCAAACTGATTGGCCTGTAGTTGCATATAGACGATCTATCTCCCTTCTTAAAAACAGGAACAACGTTTGCCTGCCTCCAAGCAGTAGGTACAAAACCAGTCTAATGATTTATTAAATATTTCAGTTAACTGGTCGCAGATTTCAAATTTACACTCCTCAAGCATTCTCGGAAATTTTTTGTCTGGACCCGGGGATTTTGTAGCTTTAAGTCTTTCAATCTGCTTAGTTACCTCTTCTTTAGTAATGCTGATATTAGATAAATTACTTTCTTCATCCCCTCTGAAAATCGGATTGCAGTCAGGTAGTTTATCTAACCTCTCATTAGTAAGCACCGATAGAAAATAATTGCTAAACTCTTCACTCACTTTTTCCTCCAATTCTATCATGACATTTTCATCGTTTTCAACTGGTCCTATTTTTTTCTTTATTTTTTTTTTCTATAGAGATGAAAGAAACCCTTTGGATTGGATCTTCCTTGACTGGCAACCTTAATTTCATAATTACGTTTCGCTGTACGTGTATTCTTTTTAATCAGTTTTACCATTTCGTTATATCTTGATCTAAGGTGTGACTCCCCGTTTTTTACTTTTATGTAAAATACTTTTTTCTTTCCGATCTCAGTTTTCAATCTGTCCGTCATCCATTTGGGAGTATTACTATTTTTCCGTATTGACTTCAGGGGGATAAATGTATTTTGTGCATTAATAATTAGATAAGTTAGATTACTATACATTTCATCCAAATTGATGACCTGTCTGTTGAGCCCCCGCCCCAAGTGATCTGATCCAAGGTATGCATATTACCCTCCGTGACCCGACCCCTGGTCATGTACCGAGACCTGACCCCGTCGATAATGTCCGAAACGTCCGTAAAGTCCGTATAACATTTCATATTCAATTTCAAATAGATTTTTATATTGTCAAAGTTTGCTCTGCTGAAGTCTGGTACTTAGAGTTATATGTTATTCAGACTTTATGTACCTCGATGACGTGATCATTGCTTCCAAATCCGTTAGCAAACATTTACTCGTACATACTCTTCACACTGTCTTCTCATGACAAGCAAAAGCAGGTCTCAAACTAAAGCAGAAGTGCTCCTTCCTTCAAAAAGAAATACACTTTCTAGGGCATATCCTTACCCTCTCAAGGAAATTTAACCTCGCAGGATAAGCTCAAGGCAGTCATTGATTTTTCATGCCCTACTTCTGCTGAACACATACGTTCATTCTTTTGTCTATCAGGATTTTACAGGCGTTACATTCAAAGTTACGCTGGTATAGCATCACCATTAACTTCACTTCTTAAGAAGGACATTCCTTTCATTTGGACACCTAACCAAGAGAAGAAAACCTTAACCACGGCACCTGTCCTTGCTTTCCCAAATCACAAACTTCCTTTCACAATATATATAGATGTGTCCTACACCGGACTTAGCACAGTCCTCATGCAATGAAAACGGCGCGAAACTCAGACCAATTGCCTATGCCAGCCGCACACTCAACGAACACGAACAAAATTACTCAGTCACATAGAAGCTTTAGCTGTAATATACGCACTCAATAATCTCAAATTAATCATCCTTGGCTACGACATACACATCTACAAGAACCATCAACCAGTCTTTCACCTCTTCAAAAGAAAGAATCTATCAAGAAAACTTACTCGCTGGTTCGTCATTATACAAGTGTTCATGCCCACCTTTCATTTTGTTCAAGGTAAAGCAAACCTAATAGCAAACGCTCTCAGTCGCCATATCGCGACCATCACTCAGTATCTAATTTCAGTAACATCTTACACAGGCGCTCATAGCTGCAGTGCAGAGATCAGACCCTCTTTGGAAACTTGTTATATACTTCCTCGAATCTGCAGACACAACTGATACGGGTAATTTACCTCCCAATGTCGACAATTATACGTTAGTTGATGACATACTGAACCACAAAACAACGCTAACGAACAAACATGAACACAGACGGTCATTATTTCAGTTTGTAGTCCCTACGGACCTCCTTTCAGAAGTTCTGAAACATCTACACGATTCCCCCATTGCCGTATACCCTGGCAGGGAGAAATGCGTTACACAAACCAGATTATACTACATCTGGTTAACCATGAGGAAGGTTATACACTCCTGCATTGATGTTTGTCACTCTTTTACAACTCACAAAGGTCATATCAGCGGTCATGTTCCAGTTCTAACTTATTCTACCCCTTGTGGACCATTCGAAACAGTCGCTGTTTACCTCCTTATGTTACCACTTACACCAGAAACCAATACCTCTTTGTCTGTGTTGACAATTTTTTTTCACGATTCTGTATTCTTTCCAGAATATTAGGATGGTTTGGACACATGGAAAGAATGAGTGAAGAAAGACTAGTAAAGGAGGTATGGAAGGCAGATGTGGAGGGAGTGAACATGAGGGGACGGCCTAGGATGAGATGGATGGATGGGGTGAAGGGGGCTTTGGGGAAAAGGGAAATGTCGGTTGAGGAAGGACGGGAGAGGACAGAAGACAGGGGTGAATGGAGAATGGTTGTATATGGAAAATGTTGTGATGCATGAGGTGGATTGGACGGGTGAATGGGGGTGAGGTAGTGTGTGTGAGCAAACTTTTTTTGACGCAGCCCGAAGGGATTTCTCCCCGTCCTCTCCTTTATATGGGGGGACGGA
>NW_027467638.1:0-17500 GCF_046742065.1 Oratosquilla oratoria | reverse complement strand
CATCATCCCAAACCGTAAAAATGTCATCAACATATCTGTACCAAAACATTGCGGGTGGTTTAATTCTCGGTAGTAGTACTGATTCAAAATATTCCATATTTATTGACTAGAACTGGCGAGAGATTTGAGCCCATGGAACATCCGAATTTCTATTTAAAGTAATGACCTTTGAATGAAAAAACATTAGTGTTGACGCAAAGTTTTGTTAAGCTTATTATTTTTTTCAGTGGCAGTGGTAGGTTTTGGTATGGTTGTAATTTTTCCTCCAAAGTTTTTAGAACCACCGCTACATCAGTCTGTGTAAATAACAACACTACGTCTAGACTTAGTAATTTCCTGCTCCCTGGTAGGTTGTGACTTTTGATCTTACTTATAAAGTCTTCTGAGTGTTTTATGTGAGACTCTGAGAAACAACCTACATACGGTGATAGTATTTGTGTGAGCCATTTTGAGGTCTTATGGGTGCAAGAATTCCTATTTGATATGATGGGTCTGAGATGAATGCCATCTTTGTGCAATTTTGGAAGACCGTAAAAATTGGGTAACTGAGGATTAATGTCTTTCAGTGTTTGGAACGTGTCTTTGCCTAAGATTTTATTAGCATGTTTGTTAAATTCTGAGGCAGTGCTCTTTAGTGGATTTTTGGACAGTTGTTCATATGTGTTATTATCATTTACTAGATCATGAACTTTGTTTTCATATTCTAAGTTATTAAGGATAACAAATTTCCCACCTTTATCAGCCCTGGATATGGTGACATCCTTACGATTTGTGAGATTTTCTACAGCCAGTTTGTATCGCTTTGGTAATCCACAGTCATCTTTAAAACAATCCAAAATACTTTTAAGCAATGTAGGTCTTTGTCACAATTATTTGAAGCCAAGAACTTGTCGAACTCTACGATGTAGTCTAATGCGTGGTTTTTAGTTGGGTGCATATCAAAATTGACTCCTAGTCCTAACACTTCTAATTCATGGCGTGAGAGAGTGATATCAGATAAATTTACAACAGTTTCAGTCAGTGAAACTTGGACCACACACTGTTGTTACATGATCGAGACTGACAAGGAGCTCGAAGGAAACATACACAGAAACTGATACGTAGTGAAGCCAAAGACTTAAACTCAGCTGAGACGTAACAAGTGAACAGTGACTAATTGTTAACTTGCTCCTTTGTTACGTCTCATCTGAGTTCTAGTTAAAGTGAAAAATTTATGTTGCTGAAAAAGATTAATATCTGTGTACTGGGAATCATACAGTGTGTGCGTATACTTATATATATATATATATATATATATATATATATATATATATATATATATATATATATATATATATATATGTTCGTAAAGAGCTGGAGTCCAGGAGCCATGTTATCGGAAAATTTCAAAACACTGGACTCAGAGTAACAGAATTTATTACCAACATTTCGAACCCTGTCCAGGGTTCGTCCTTAGGACGAACCCCGGACAGGGTTCGAAACGTCGGTAATAAATTCTGTTACTCTGAGTCCAGTGTTTTGAAATTTTCCGAGATATATATATATATGTATATATCTAAATAGAAATGTAGTAGCACATTTGTAGATAACACACAGGAACCCACAGTCGGAGAAAGTATTAACTTCGAATAATGGATAATCCTATATTTCGGCTATCAACTGTAGAGGGCGACAGTTGTTAGCCGGAATATAGGATTATTCCTTATTCTAAGGTTATTCTGTCTCCGCCTGTGGGTTCCTGTGTGTTATATATACATATATATAAATATATATATATGTATATATATATGTATATACATATATATATGCATATATATATTTACATATAAATATATAAATATATATATATATATATATATATATATATATATATGTATGTATGTATGTATGTATGTATGTATGTGTATGTATGTATTTCTGATCCCATATATTTTAGGCTAGTCCCAAACGACATTGAATTCCATCGGCTTTGTCTTCTCATCCACTAATAAAAACGTAAGTGGTACCACATTCATATGATTATTAATTATCGCAGTACCAAACTCTAAATATCTCTTATTTAGGATAGACTAACTTACTACTAAGTAATTTTTTCTCTACCTCCTCATACATCCCTGCCTATTCTCGAACCCTCCACCTTTCTTTTAATACTACCACCATTACTATCATTGTTAAATCTATCACTACTACTGAGTCACTACCACAACACTACCACCACTATCATTACCTCCATTAATAAGCTCTACCGTCGTTGTCATCAGCATAGCCACCTCCACACGCCCCACTTCGAACCACAGAGCTCCAACTCCCTCCTCACCGTGTTTTGGTGCAGTTGGCTCTGGTGTCCTGTACTCTTTGGATCGTGCAGGTCATCACGCCGGTGCTGTCTTCAGAAGTGACGCATTAAATCAGACCAGTATGGGTTTCAGCCGGGTCGTAAGTAGCAGAAGCTTTCCGTATTAGATGTTTATAGGTTACTGAACCAAAAGTAACAGAAGGTACTCGTGAACATAAAAAAAGTTGTAATTTTTATACAAAATATTTTCATAGTACCTTTAATATGAATATTATCAACATTGGTGATAGAAATGAAAAATGTGCTAGAAACTACTATAATAATAGCAGTTATAAGGGATATAGTGAAACCAACATAAAATGTAACTATAGCAAAATTAATGGTAGTAGTAATGACAAACACTACATTAATTCTAATCTCAATAATACTAATGAAAGACTTCTCCCTTAACAATAGTGATAATGACAATTCAATATGCAATAGCTTTTTCGTAGTAGCCTTAATTATAATAACAATGTTGATCATTTAACATAATGAGCATAATGATAATTTTTATAGTAACGATGATCAATATCTTTATATATAAACCGGTACAATTATATAAAAACACTGAACTTTACATATTACTATACGTAGAACGGAATGTCTACACACACACACACACACACACACACACACATATATATGTATATGTATATTTATATATATATATATATATATATATATATATATATATATATATATATATATATATATATATATATGTATGTATTACAATAGTAGGGTAGCAGGTCCTCTTTCAGGCAGATATGATTAAACCTTGCAGCAGCTTCTGCATTCACGAGTTTCTTGCTGACATCTTCAACTTTTCTAATACTTGAACGTTGAATATCGTTGAGTTGTCTTATTATGTGTCCAAACTTCATTTGGAATGGATGTAAAGACAATACTAAATTCTTAATTTTACTAGTAGAGCTTTCGCCTAACTTTAGGCATCTTCAGTACAAATTGAGTACAAATAGTAAAAGTGACACTATATACAAAGAACATATGAAACATTAGGAGAGGCGGGAATTCGGACAGTCACTCAGGAGACAGGATCTGAAGCTCCGCCCACTGGGTCAACGGTGAACCTATACCTGTGATCTATGTACTTAGAAGTAGGAATGATAAATTGTTCGGGATTTTGTTTGTTCATGGTGGGATTTTGTCTTTTAATGTGAAGTGCTTCTAAGATGAGAAGGCGCCTGTAGTTTGATTTCTTTTGTAGAATGATGGTTCCTTCTTCCAGATCCTTCCTTGTGACTGGGGATTGATGTGTGTCAATATGGTGTTGATTTATGGCTTCATTAGAGAGGTGAAGGGTGAGGCGTCTTCACAGTTTTGTTGTAGTCGACCCTATGTACTTTTCATTAAGGGTTTCACAGTTCCCTTTTTTACATGTGTATTCGTACACAAGGTGACTACGTTGAAATACTGGGGTTCGCTGGCTAGGGCTATTCTTAAGGAGGAGGTGGGACGTTTTCCTATTCTGGTACCAAATGTTTAGGTGGATTTTGTCGTCACTGTTGGAAGGTCTGACGTTTTTTTCCGATGATCTTCCTGATGGCGTCCTCGTCTGCTATACATTGGGAGGACATAGTGTTCTTGTAAAATATAGTGATCTTATGTCCTGTTTGGATGTTGTCGGTCGGGGGCCTGTACCATCTGTCCAGGTGTGAGTTGATGACATTTTGTACCTCTTTGTTTGAGAACCCGTTGTTGACCAGGACTTGTGTGATTCTGTCTAGCTCGGCGTGGGTACGGTTCCAATCACTGCAGTGCGACAGGGCTCTTCTGACGTAAGCATCTATGGTGGACTTACGGTATCGCGATGGGCATTCACTGTTCCCGTTTAGGCAAAGACCAGGGTTGGATGGTTTGGAGTAGACTCCTGTCTTGAAACTTTGAGAACTGGCATCGATCTTAACGTCCGGGAAAGGGAGTTGTCCGTTGACGCTGTTCTCTGTGGTAAAATTAAGGCCAGAAATACGCTGTAAGGTGGTCTTTAGGTCTTCTAAAGGTCCCATCATCTCTCAGATTCCAACTCCTACCTACCATTTAGCAAAAACCTTGAATCGCCTCCTGACTCCCTTCATTCCTTAATTTCACCACAGAGAACAGCGTCAACGGACAGCTCCCTTTCCCGGACGTTAAGATCGATGCCAGTTCTCAAAGTATGTATATATATATATATATATATATATATATATATATATATATATATATATACATATATATATATATATATATGTATATATATATATATATACTGTATACATATATATATATATATATATATATATGTATATATACGAAATCACAAAACACACGTGATGAAATATTTTTTTGCAGAAACCACCGGGAAATTGAAAAAAAAAAAAAAAACAGATACCGAACGTTTTCGTTTATTAAGACATTTTCCAAGGTACAGAAAAGCAATACAGAAAGAAACAATATATATATATATAAGAAGACAGAAGATATTTGGAAAGGTCCCATGTTACATATTATCACACACAATTTTGTCAATGATAAAATTGTCCAATTTAAATAAACCCAAACTCAAGTTCATATTATTTCCAAAATTTCTTTTTATGAAACAAGATTCAATAATATTTCTTTCTATAATATTATTACAAGAAGTAATTACTTTAGAATTTCCCCAGTCAATATTATGACCATAATCCCTTTGGTGGACAAATAATCCACTTGACACTTGCCCCGTTCTAATACTATATTTATGTTGGCTTATTCTTTTATCTAAACCTTTGCCTGTTTGGCCTATATAAATAAAGTCACAGTTTTTACATGGTATGTTATAAATACAACCTTCTTTACTTCTTGGAGAATTTTTAATTAACAGGCTCTTAATGTTATTATTGTTTTTAAATACTATCTGGATACCAAATTTATTAAAAATGTTAGGAAGATTGATTAAATTTTCGTGGTACGGAATTGTTAACATATTTTTATGATTAAATTTTTTGACCTGCGAAGTATTAAGAAAACATTTCCTAGCTTTGATTTTTGTCTTATCAATCAGATGTTTTGGATATTCTAAATTTTCTCCAATATCATAGATGAATTGTATTTCTTGATCCAAAAACTCAGGTGAACGAATTCTATAAGCTCTCAGGAACATTGAAGAAAAAACTGACAACTTGGATTTTTGACTGTGATACGAGTGAAAACGAATGTATGAGAGGACATTGGTCGGCTTCCTGTAAACTTCAAATTTAAAATATCTTCCACATCGGTGAATATCTACATCTGAAAATGGTAAAATATTATTTTCTTCTACCTCTACTGTGAATTTAATGGAATGTACCAAATTGTTTAAATCTGACGAAAAAGTATCCAAATGTTGATCATTAGGCCAAATCCATAAAATGTCGTCAACATACCTGTACCAAACTGCATTGATTGGAAGAATGTTTGGTAATAACTCTCAAAAAACTCCATATATAAATTGCTAAGAATTGGAGATAGACAGTTCCCCATGGCCATACCAAATGTTTGAGTATAAAATTTTTCATTAAATTCAAACTTAGAGTCTATTACACATAATTTAATTAAACTAATAATAGTATGAGCAGGGAGTGTTAAGTCATGCTTTTTTAACTCTTTTTCTAGAAATCCTAACAAATCTAACACCGGGACTCGGGTAAATAAACTTTTAATATCGAAGCTAACTTAAAATCAAATGTGAGATTATGTCCAAGCAGCTTTTCGGTTAAATCAACATTATCTTTGATATGAGACTGGGAAATTGTCCCAACAAGAGGACTAAGAAGAGACACTAACCATTTGGACAACTTATATGTGCAAGACCCAATAGAACAAGTTATGGGCCTAACTGGATTATTAACTTTATGAGTTTTAATTAGACCATACATGTATGGAAGTGACGGAGATACAGTAACACATTTTTTATCAGTTCATCGTTACCTTTTAAAATTGTCTTAAGCTTCTTATTAAATTCACTATTAACATTTTCTAGAGGGTTCTTGTTCAATTTTGTATAGGTCTCTTCATCACTTAGTAATATTTCCATTTTTTCTAAGTACTCCTTTTTGTTCATGATGACTAAGCAATTACTTTTATCCGCCTTTGTGATGTGTAAATCTTTATCCTTCTTTAAATTATCAAAAGTAGTGAAGAAACGTTTAGGCACACTTGGAGGGCATGGCGTGGATAAAGCATGGTACACAAAACCTTACAAATATTAATATCTTGTGTTGAAACATCACTATATTTTTCCAAATTGTAAAAACTCTTAGCAATATCCACATAGTTCACCTGCTGATTATTGGCGACAAATTTCAAACCATATCCTAGAGCAAATTTCGCGTCGTCACTCAAAGGTTTGTCCGATAAATTAAGTAGAAAATTAGGGTTAGCATCCTTATTCCAGCCACTATTACTAATCAAAAGTATCCATATAGTATTTGAAAACAATAATAACGTTAAGAGACTGTTAATAAAAAATTCTCCAAGAAATAAAGAAGGTTGTATTTATAACATACCATGTAAAAACTGTGAATTTATTTATATAGGCCAAACAGGCAAAGATTTAGATAAAAGAATAAGCCAACATGAATATAGTATTAGAACAGGGCAAGTGTCAAGTTGATTATTTGTCCACCAGAGGGATTATGGTCATAATATTGACTGGAAAAATTCTAAAGTAACTACTTCTTGTAATGATATTATAGAAAGAAATATTATTGAATCTTGTTTCGTAAAAATAAATTTTGGAAATAATATGAACTTGAGCTTGGGTTTATTTAAATTGGACAATTTTATTATTGAAAATTGTGTGTGATAATATGTAACATGGGACCTTTCCGAATATCTTCTGTCTTCTTATGTATATATTGTTTCTTTCTGTATTGCTTTTACGTGTATATATATATATATATATATATATATATATATATATGTATATATACATATACATATATATATACATATACATATACATACACATATATTTCTAAATAGAAATGTAGTAGCACATTTGTAGATAACACACAGGAACCCACAGTCGGAGAAAGAATAAAGAATAAAGAATAATCCTATATTTCGGCTATCAACTGTAGCCCTCTTCAGGAAAGTACATAAGATAGAGTTTTAGTTAGTTTATTATTTAACATTAGTACATGAATATATACACAATCACATACACGTATGTATATATACTCGTGCATACATATACTTATAACTATATACATATACATATAAAAATGCGCGGGCCACAAGCCCGCCGCTGGGGCTTACGCCCCGATATTTTGCTACCATGTTTCAGCGAGGGGGCGGAATGTCTCGCATGATGGTTAGCAATTTGCTAGGTGTGTTAAGAGCCCGCCTGACCAAATGGGCGGCCAAAGCTTCCTCATCCTGTGGGCCCTCGATGGGTTGCTGTCTTAGTTGAGCTGTGGCGGGGCAGTGAACCAGGTAGTGTATCAGCGGTCGACGGCTCTGGAGGCCGCAGTGTTCGCACTCCTGACCACTGAACTCGGGCCGTAGCTGCTCCAGCGTGCCGTACCCGAGCCGGAGCCTGTGCAACCGAACTTGGTCGGCTCTAGTTAGCGGACGGCCGCATTGTAGCGGCTGGTAATTTGTGGTGGCAGCGTACCATGCTGCCTGCCGCGAGGTTCTCTCCATGGTGCGATGGTGGTGATGAGCGGAGTGCCAGGTGCTCCGCTTAGCCTGCGTCTTGATCTGCTGCAGGCTGGGGAGGACGTAGCAGGATACTGCGGGCATGGTGCTAGCTGCTCGGGCTGCTGCATCCGCCAACTCGTTCCCTCGGAGCCCCACGTGACTGGGTACCCAGTTCATCCGTAGGTGCCGGCCTTCACCGGCAAGTCTCTGCGCGCTGAGCTGAATGGATGTTACCAGCTGGATGTTGTCGGTGGGGCTGGCTTGCTGGAGTGTCTGGAGGGAAGATTTGGAGTCTGTGTGTATAATTACCGCACCTTCACGATGGTGAAGGGCGTGCTCCAGGGCTTGCTGTATGGCAACTAACTCCGTCTGCAGGGTAGAGCAGTGGTCGGGGGTCCTCCATGACAGCGTCTCCCCGCCGGTGACTGCCGCCGCTCCGGTCGTGCCTCGAACAGGGTCCACAGATCCGTCTGTGTAGTACACGGCTCCCCCTGGGATGCTGGCCTGTGTCACAGATGCCAGCGCGTGTAACCGCAGCTCGTGTTGTGTGCACTGTGCCTTCCTTGCTGGCGGGTTGTTGATGATGATTTCGACGGGTGGGGGCTGCCATGGGGCCGGTACAACGTAGTTTGCAACGGCCAGATCCGGACTCCACATGGCTATTTGACCGTCGTCGAACAGTGCATTGGTGGCGTCAGCTATCCTCCGTAGCCAGGTGTTTGTGCTGAAGAGGTCCCGTCGCTGCGGTAGGGTCCTTTTGATTTTGGTTCGTGCTATGGTCTCCCTGTCTTGTCGGAGGATCTTAGCCACCCGGCAAGTCGCAATATGTTGAACCCTGGAGGCCAGAGGTACCAGTCGAGTCTCACTTTGCATTATGGACATACTGGTCCAGCGAGGTGCCCCGAGCATGGTCCTCATGGCCTGGTTCTGGATGCACTCGATCCTCCTTTGTTGGGTGGGTGACAGGGAAACCAGCACGACAGCGCTGTAGTCAATCAACGAGCGGACGGCCTGTATGTAGTACAGGCGCAGCACGGCATGTGAGGCTCCAGAGTGTGTCCTTGTCATCGCCCTCATGACATTGATTCTCGTCCTCGTCCTCTCCCTTAGGTAGGTGACCTGGGTGTTGAAGGATAAGCCTTGGTCAACCCATACTCCCAGGTACTGGTACGAGCTGGTCCAAGCCAGCTGGATACCCTGAATGTGGAGGTGGGTGTCCGGGGTGGTGGCCTTAAGCATCAAGGCCTTGGACTTCTCAGCTGAGATCTTGAGGCCCAGTTCTTCACACTTGTTAGAGATAAGATCAAGGCCCTCTTGTGCTCTGGTGATCCTATTGCCTCGGGTTTTGCCCGAGACGACAAGAACCAGGTCGTCGGCATAGCTGAGAAGCGCCGTGCCACCCCGGAAGGGTAGGCTCACCAACTGTTCCATTAGGAGGTTGAAGAGGACGGGGCTGAGAACCCCACCCTGCGGAGTGCCGTTCTCTAGGTCCCGGTAGGCTGAAAGGTGGCCTTGGAACCTGACCCGGGCGCGTCGGTGTAGCAGGTAGTCCTCTATCCAGGAGAGGAGTCGTCCCTGGACACCCCGCTGTACCAGCGCATCTAGGATGGCGTGAGCACTGGCTAGCTCGAACGCTTTTTCCAGGTCGAGGAAAACGGCCACGGCAGGGCGGTTGTCTATGTGACTCAGGAGAGTCATGATGCTGTCGGCCGTCCCTACGCCCTTGGAGAATCCGAAGATGTGTGGGTGGAGGGGGCCCAGACGCCACATGAGTCGGGTGAGTACCATGCGCTCCGCTGTCTTGGCCGTGCAGCTCAGCAAGGAGATGGGACGTGGCTTGGAGGGCTCCCTGGGCTTAGGGATGGGCTGGATGTCCGCTCGTTTCCAGGTGGTTGGGAGAACAGAGGGGACTTATACACTACAGTAAGAAGAGATGTGGACAGTTGACCTCACTCAGACGCGGAGCTAACTGGGGTGGCGGAGGAGGGAGGGGGTGAGGAGGGGAGGATGTAAAGTCCGCACTAGCTTATTTATTGCTGCGCGTGAGATAATGTCAGGTGTCCACTGCCCTTTAGAAATATTAATATTAGGGCATTCCTCAATTAATGCTGATTCGACTATTTTCCTCCTGAAACCACAGTGGGACTTGAACACTAATCTGGCCTTACCCCAGTCGAAAGAATGATTCTTATTTTTAACATGAAGAAATACAGCCGAATTTTCCTGCCCATACCTAATTGACCTTTTATGTTCTGCCAATCTAGTGTTCAAGTCTCTCCCGGTTTGACCCAAGTAAACCAAATCACAATCTTTGCAGGGCAAACAATAAACACCAGGTGACTCAACTTCCTTCGGTTTTTGTTGAACGTTCACAATTTGCTTACGTACGGTGTTAAGATAGTGATAGGCAATAGTGAGACGTTCACGAGGAAACAATTTAGTAGAAGAACTGATGGTATTATTGAATGGAATTTTTAAAATGTCCTTAAAGGAGCGGTGAAAATTTGAGGGGACGGAAGTTTTAAAATGGTTGGCCCTAGCCTTACTGAGGGCTTGGTCCAGAAACCAAGGTGGATAAGCCAACTTCTCAAGTTGACATTTGATCACCTCAATCTCTTGGTCCAGAAATTGAGGACTGCAAATCCTGAAAGCCCTCAAGAAAAGACAAGAGGCAACACTTTTCTTGACATTGTCAGGGTGATTGCTAAAAAAGTGGAGATAACTGCCTGAATGGGTGGGCTTACGGTATACTGTAAAGAATAAATTATCATCAGTTCTTCTTAACAAAATATCCAAGAAAGGGATTTGGTGTCCTTCTTCCCATTCAACTTTAAATTTAAGATTCGGGGTCAATTGGTTTAATTTATCATGGAACACTTCAAATGGGCCCCAACTGTCATCCCATGCCGAAAAGATATCGTCTACGTACCTGAGCCAAATCATTTCGGGCGGTTTGATGCTGGGCAAAAGGGTACACTCAAAATACTCCATGTACAAATTGGCCAAAACAGGAGACAAATTGGAACCCATACTGCAACCGAATTTTTGACGGAAGAATTGGTCTCACACGCAGCAATAAATAAGCTAGTGCGGACTTTACATCCTCCCCTCTCCTCACCCCCTCCCTCCTCCGCCACCCCAGTTAGCTCCGCGTCTGAGTGAGGTCAACTGTCCACATCTCTTCTTACTGTAGTTTATAAGTCCCCTCTGTTCTCTTTCTTATGTACTTTCCTGAAGAGGGCTACAGTTGATAGCCGAAATATAGGATTATTCTTTATTCGAAGTTTATTCTTTCTCCGACTGTGGGTTCCTGTGTGTTATCTACAAATGTGCTACTACATTTCTATTTAGAAATTGTTACACCCACGATGGAGGCTTCTCTTCCACTCCACCTCATCTTCAAGTCTTTTCCGGGACTAAAACAAGCCTACAGAATGTTGGAATCTTCGCTCATCGCCAGTAAGAAGAGAAAGAACCAGAAGACGTTCCTGTCCAACTGTTTAGAAGAACAAGTGTGCCCTAATTCGTTTAGGTTCCTGAAACGATCTTCACTAGGGTACAGTTTTCCCTCGTACATCAGTGCTTTTCTGTTAGAACGAGTGCGTGTTGCTTCTTTGGAATTTGAAAACCTCCTTTGGAAATCCAGACATGCACGGAGGCACCTATGTTTAGTTAGTCCCAACCAGTCCATTTTTAAGTCTCTTTGCGCCCAAGCTCTTCACAAGGCTTGTTTCCTCAGTGGCCAACACCAGGCCAACCTCACACGTAAGCTCCATAGACTCTGCAATAACAGTGTTTGGTCCAAATTTTCTCTCACGGACAATGTCATCAACCTCACCAACATTGAATTGTCCAACACCCAACTAGAAGTGTTAGGGCTTGGACTTAATTTCGCCCTCACTCCCGAGAGAAACCATGTTTTGGACTTTTTGGTTGGTTTTGACAAATATTTAGCTAATAACCACTATGACAAAGATCTTGCCTGCCTTAAAGGGGTTTTATTAAATGGTATTTCAGAATGTTTTAAAAATGAAAGTGGCCTACCAAAAAGACACAGGGAGGCCCTGTCTGCTCTTAAGAAGCTTGACAACATCATCATCACAAAAGCGGATAAAGGTGGCAATATTGTTATTTTAGATCAGTCTGTTTATGTCACGAAAGCCCATGAGTTGCTTAATGATTCGGCCACTTATGAAAAACTCACCAAAAATCCCCTTAAGAACGCAGCCGCCGAGTTTAACAGACAAGTCCGTAATATCACAGTTGATAAACGCATTATTGATTTGAAAGTTACCAACCCTAAGCTCCCATATTTTTATGGTCTCCCTAAAATTCACAAAACAGACATTCCCCTCAGGCCCATCATATCCAACCGTGGCTCCTGCACTAGTAAACTTGCTAAATGGCTGGCGGATATTTTATCCCCGTACGTAGGTAATTTCTCTAATTCTCATATCACAAATTCATGTGATTTTATTTCTAAGACCAAAAAATATGAAAGTTCAGGGTTTAAGGCTCCTCAGCCTTGATGTTACCTCGTTATTTACGAAAATTAATGTTGATGATGTACTCACTTTTTTGGAAACCAAACTGCAAACCGTTTCAAGACTCTTTCCCCCTCCCTGTCAACAAAATTCTTGCTTTAGTTCGCCTGTGTGTTTCTTCAAATGTTTTCTCCTTTCAAGACCAATTCTTCCGTCAAAAATTCGGTTGCAGTATGGGTTCCAATTTGTCTCCTGTTTTGGCCAATTTGTACATGGAGTATTTTGAGTGTACCCTTTTGCCCAGCATCAAACCGCCCGAAATGATTTGGCTCAGGTACGTAGACGATATCTTTTCGGCATGGGATGACAGTTGGGGCCCATTTGAAGTGTTCCATGATAAATTGAACCAATTGACCCCGAATCTTAAATTTAAAGTTGAATGGGAAGAAGGACACCAAATCCCTTTCTTGGATATTTTGTTAAGAAGAACTGATGATAATTTATTCTTTACAGTATACCGTAAGCCCACCCATTCAGGCAGTTATCTCCACTTTTTTAGCAATCACCCTGACAATGTCAAGAAAAGTGTTGCCTCTTGTCTTTTCTTGAGGGCTTTCAGGATTTGCAGTCCTCAATTTCTGGACCAAGAGATTGAGGTGATCAAATGTCAACTTGAGAAGTTGGCTTATCCACCTTGGTTTCTGGACCAAGCCCTCAGTAAGGCTAGGGCCAACCATTTTAAAACTTCCGTCCCCTCAAATTTTCACCGCTCCTTTAAGGACATTTTAAAAATTCCATTCAATAATACCATCAGTTCTTCTACTAAATTGTTTCCTCGTGAACGTCTCACTATTGCCTATCACTATCCTAACACCGTACGTAAGCAAATTGTGAACGTTCAACAAAAACCGAAGGAAGTTGAGTCACCTGGTGTTTATTGTTTGCCCTGCAAAGATTGTGATTTGGTTTACTTGGGTCAAACCGGGAGAGACTTGAACACTAGATTGGCAGAACATAAAAGGTCAATTAGGTATGGGCAGGAAAAAAAAAAATTCGGCTGTATTTCTTCATGTTAAAAATAAGAATCATTCTTTCGACTGGGGTAAGGCCAGATTAGTGTTCAAGTCCCACTGTGGTTTCAGGAGGAAAATAGTCGAATCAGCATTAATTGAGGAATGCCCTAATATTAATATTTCTAAAGGGCAGTGGACACCTGACATTATCTCACGCGCAGCAATAAATAAGCTAGTGCGGACTTTACATCCTCCCCTCTCCTCACCCCCTCCCTCCTCCGCCACCCCAGTTAGCTCCGCGTCTGAGTGAGGTCAACTGTCCACATCTCTTCTTACTGTAGTGTATAAGTCCCCTCTGTTCTCTTTCTTATGTACTTTCCTGAAGAGGGCTCCAGTTGATAGCCGAACTATAGGATTATTCTTTATTCGAAGTTTATTCTTTCTCCGACTGTGGGTTCCTGTTATATATATATATATATATATATATATATATATATATATATACATAAATAAATACATATGTATATATATATATATATATATATATACATATACATATATATATATATATATATATATATATATATATATATATATATATCGTGCCCAATTTTTTTGCTTTCACTTAATGTGGTCTGGTTGTAGCTTCCTGTACAAATAATGGACCTATGGTTAGTGTCCCTTACATGGACAAAAACCCCACTAGACATTTGGCCCGTCCTTATACTATATCTATGTTGATTCATCCTAACATTTAAATGTTAGGATGAATCAACACATATATAGTATAAGGACGGGCCAAATGTCTAGTGGGGATTTTGTCCATGTAAGGGACACTAACCATAATATTGACTGGGACAATGTTAGCAAAATTGTTTTTGTAATTCTGTTTTAGAAAGGAACATCATTGAATCCAATTTTATAAAGAGCAATTTTGATAACAATATCAACTTGAGTTTAGGTTTATTTAAACTAGGTAATTTCATAATTAATAGGATAGTAAAGCAGTACCATTGCTCCTAATTGTACCAGATGTCCTTTGGACGTTTGGGCCACATGGTTATGCTCCATTGTATTTCCTGTTTTATTGTTTTATTATGATTATTATTAGTTCCATTTGTATATGAATGTGTGTGTATGTATATTGTACGAAAATTTTATGACTATAACCTTCCCAGGTTTTCTTATTTCTGTATGAATATTGCGTTCTATTTCTCTTTCTTGTACTCTGAGGATGTCGTAATAGACGAAAACGTTTAGTATTCCGACTTTATTTTCCCTATGGTTTCTGAAATATATATATATATATATATATACAGTATATATATATATATATATATATGGGTGGTGGAAGTAAAACGAAGATGCTCTCGGAATAGATGATACTCTTACATTACGACCACTTTGGTCTTCTTCAGACAGTTGTCTACAGAATGTTTTACATGTCACATTTATATCATTCCTGAGGGGCCTCTCGGTCAGGTCACAGCGTCTTGGTGGTGAGCATTTGTCCGGTGTCTCAGCGAGTCTAGTATAAGGATACTTGGCACCTTCAATAAGCAGATAAATCCCTCTCTTCCATTAGTGTTTTCTTTGGCGTTTATATATGCAGCTTCAATCGTTTTCTTGTCTTCTTTTCATGACCCTTTCTGATGACTTTGCCCTCTTTCCAATGGACGTCCTGTGTACTCTAAGGTAATTTTTATGTTCAGATATACGTTTGTCTAAACCTCGGCTCGACTCGCCGAAATAGAAGGCTGAGTACCCCTTACAAGGAATCTCATAAACAACACTTAACTCATTCATAGGACTGTTTTCTTGTCTTTTCACAATTCTCGCTATTTTGTTAGAGGAGACTTTGGCTGTTTTGAGTCCACATTTCATTAGGAGTCGATCATTGTTCTCGATGTTAAGCGCGTTGGTTATGTATGTGTACTTCTCACTCTCGGCTTTGTAGGTGTTTGTCCTATTGTGGATTTCTCTGACAGTGTTCCTAATCCTGCAAATTCGGCCATTAGGGTATCTCAATTCTTTGAACGTTTTCGTAATATAATTGAGTTCATCTTCTAAATACATGCTACTACAAATTCTGTAAGCTCGAAGGAAGAAACCAATCAGAACTCCTGTTTTCACCCTCCTGCTATGACCTGAAAAATAATGGGCAAAATCATCTCCGTTCGCAGGTTTCTTATATACTGGAGATTTTCCTTCACCGTTTGTCCTGTGAATCAATGTATCAAGGAATGGTAGTTTGCCTTCTTTTTCTATCTCAATGGTGAACTGTATGCCTTTGTTGACACCATTGAGTCTCCTCAATTTATTTTCCACACTAGCGTAATTCGGTAAAATTGCGATGACACCATCCACATATCTCAATCATGTATTGCATCTGCCCATGATGTTCATGGATTTGTCTGCTTCTAGCATCTCCATGTATAGGTTTTCTAAAATTGCCGAGATCGGATTTCCCATAGCGAGACCCCTAAGTTGTTTATATTCATTATTATTGAATGTAAAAGACTGAATTTGACGCACATTAAAATGAGCTTGATTTAATCTGTGTTAGGTACTGGAAGGTTACTGTCATCTATATTTGCCACAACTCTTTTGACAGCGTTTAATGCCCCCTCCACACTGACATTAGTGAATAAGGCTGTTACATCGTAACTAATATCTTATCAGTGAAATCTATTGTTTTAAGCCTTTTGATGAGGTCAGTCGAGTTCCTCAGGTGGGCTCCACTTATAGAAAGATGTTTGGCCAGTTAGAAAGAGGTTTGGCCAGGATTTTTGCCAAACGATGGGGAGCACTCTCACTACCTGATGTAATGGGTCTCAGTAATACATGCTTTATGCACTTTTGGAAGACCGTGCATTTTTGGAGGTCTAGGAGCTTCCTCTAATAAGCTTAATAATCTCTTACCTTTCTCTGATTTCCGTAGGATTTTTCTCGCCTCCGTTTTGAATAATTCCGCTTCTTTGTCTGCATTGCCATCTGGTTGTCTTTCGTAAGTAGAGTTGTCCCCTAGAAGATCTAACATTTTGTCGAGATAATCAATTTTGTTCAATATAATTACTCCTCCTCATTTATCCGCCTGAGTAATGACTATGCTATCATCTTTGCCTAAAGCTAGAAGGGCTTCCTTAAACCTTCTCCGGCTAACACATTGGAACTGGCTAGGGCTTGGTAGCATGCAATGACTCCTTGTGTGAAGCCTTTATCGGAGTCATTCTCAGTCCACTCGTAGTTACTGCTCACAAAATCGTTGTACCTCTTGCTACCACCCCCGACGTCAAATTTTACTCCTTCAATAGATTGTGAATGCACATCAGTATACCGAGATTTTGGAATTAGAGACAGCAATCCTTCTTTGATGTCAGATATTTCACCTGATCATTGGTTCTCGTTGTCGTGTACAGGTATTGCTGAAAAAAGAAAATAAATAAATAAAACATGACCCAGACTTGTTCTCTCACCTAGAGGTATGGGACTTCTTCTTTCACTGGACTGGTAGAAAGATTATCAGATCAGAAAATCCAATCAGATATTTAATCATACTATAGTATGAACAAATAAATCTTTGTCTGTTTCTAAGCTGAAAACTGTATCTATTTTCTTTGTGGGGACATGATCTTTAACCATAGTAACATCGTTAGTGAACACTATTTTGAGGGATTGGTAGTTGAGAGCTGTTTTGAAATGTAGTTTGATTTAACTGGGCATGATAGCTTCTTAAATCTTAAGATAAGTAGAATGAATTTAATAGGATGAAAATACTTGTCAATATACACTGCTATTAAGAGGATCAGAGTAATCAAGATGTAATTGTGAATGACAGAACTCCCATTTTTTCTTCAAAGAGTTCCTTATGAATAGAGGTTGTGATACCCTTTTTGTAACAAGAGTGATAGTGGTAGGAACAGAAATATTGCTGAAGCTGATAACAGTCATAACGGTTAAAGTAGTAGCAATAGTCGGAAAAAGTATCAGTAGTAAGATCA
>NW_027467637.1:0-125000 GCF_046742065.1 Oratosquilla oratoria | reverse complement strand
TTCATGGTCAGTTCGCTGAGATCTGTACTCCACCAAACTCCTCCAGAAATCATCCGTGACAGACAAGAATTAACAAAGGTCACCTACGCTCAGGTCACCACCCAGCACTATACCAACACAGAAGACGGCCTGGTAACAGATACCAATTACCCAAACACGGAACGCCCAATACAACGCTGCCTTTCACTCGCTCGCTCCAGACAGCAACACAAAATATCGTCCTGAAAGAGAGAACTGGGGAAATGAATTGATTGATTGGTTGATGGATTGGAATTAACTTGTCTTTACAGTTACAATATATTGCAATTACAGTGGAAATGTTTTTCGACAGGAGACCTTTAGGACATGACTGAGGCCGGGTGCAGTAAAATAAACAGTTGAACCGATTAACTGCAATGCATGATAGTATATTGTTCGTATTTAATTCTTCATAAAACTCGAACTGTATTGGTAATCACATCCGCATTATAAGCGATTGCTTCTGCGGTAGGTGAGCGTCTCCCAGAGTAACCTCTTCCTTTGTGTCAACTCGAATGGGCCCGGTGCTTATTCTGTACGAATCGCTGAGGCCCTCAAAGGCCAGAAGATGCATATATACTTCTCAACAACATTGAGGAATTTGAGACTTGACTCCAGTAATGGAGGACGATAGAGCTAAATGAAATGCTTCTGACCTCTGAAGGGTTAAAATGGAATCTTAAGACTCCCCTGTTCGTCTCTATTAGGACTGTCGGTGTGTTCAAAGGAAAGTGTGTAAGGTGGAGTTCCTTGGATGGGAGTGGGAATTAGGGAGGGAGGGAGTATGTGAAATAACTGTGAACACCGGAGGAGCCCCGCGTGCGTGATCGTGTGAAAGGGAGACGCGCACCTTGTATTCATCTGAAACGTCGAGTTTCTGAGGGTTTTGAATATTTGCTTAACGCCCTGCACCTAAAGCCGCATTCAAGCTTACGCCCCAGACCAAAAAATCGTATTCAAGGTTGGTCTTAGGAGCTAGACGACCGAGCTTCAATACACTTGTGGGTTCTTGTCGCCAACACTTGGCCCGTTTCCACCTCCTTTTCGCCCCGGATTCTCTCGTGTTTGTTGATACAGGAATTATAATTCCGGCGACGATGTCCGGGAAATCCTCATGTCCTGTCTCACCGCCACCCGTCCGTGCACTTGACACATCAGACACTTTTATTCGTTCTGCTATTATAAGTATTATGGAATAAATCGCTGGTGGTAGTGATGTCTTTTCAAGTAATTCCAGGCGTCGTGCTGAGAGTAACTATTGGTAAAGATCGCCCTTGGCATCCACCCGTCTATCGTGCTGCATCCAGTCATGATGCCATTCTCTCAGCAGATAATTTTATGCTCTTTCTGATATGCTTCGATTATCACACACTGTAGGTCTCTCCTCACTTCCTCTACCCTCCTGTTTTGTCTACGACGGTACTCGTTCCTGCGGGTTCTCGTTTGATTCTCCGCCACATGGTGCTAACACCATTATGAATATCGGGAAGGGGGATGGCTCTAAATATAGCAGAGGAAGCTTTTTTGCTCCTCAGGTTATGAGGCGGGAGAGAGAGAGAGAGCGTGGTAATGTTGAAAAGGGAAGGTGCTTCTTGGTGGGATTTTTTTAACACTATTTGGAAGTCGCGTTTCTTCATCGACAGAAAGTGATGTGCTGGGAGAGGTGTGCTAAACCGTGTTTCCTTCTTTTACCATGGGACCTATAAAGGGTTGGGACCGGAGTCAAAGAGCAGTTGTTATTGCATCTAAGCCGAAGTTGCATCCTGTCAGGAGTGAGCCAACGTTTTTGAGGATGTATTGCTAATTAGATTTGTAAGATTTACTGCAGTGTTAGTGGGGGTATGTGTTTGTGTGTGTGTGAGAGAGAGAGAGAGAAGCTTTGCCCAGTGCATATTTGATACGACGTTGATTGCGAGAAAGTGCGTGCAAAGTAGAACGTAAGCGACGGAGAGAGGAGTGGAGGAGGGGGAGTGAGTAGTGCGAGAGAATCGAAGTGAGTAGCAGCAGCAGGACCTCGAAGTGGATTTGCTTTCAATGTGGCACCGGTGAAGCGGTCGGTCGGTCCGTTCGTCTTGCTTCTCGCCATGGTTTTGATCACTTGACGCCGGGCTTTGGTCCGTGTCTGCCCGGCTATTGTGCGTCTGCTATCCCCTACCCCCCTCGCCTACGCGCCTCGAGTCTCCCATCGTGGCCATCTTGAGTGAAAACTTCTTGCACACGTTTCCGAAACCGTAGGGAGATTATCCGCCGAAGTGAATTAAAACCCATTGAAGTCTGAATACTTGTGATCAATGATGTGACGTAACCTGTGCTTGATTGCCTTCCAGATGACCAACCCACCAGTAAACTATGGGTATCAAAGTATGAGACGGCTGGACCGTGAACCTGCACGCTAGCGACTTCCAGTCCCGCAGTGCCTAAGTTATAACCTATCACATATCTAGTCAGTGTGCCTAAGAAAACACACACACTTCGTAGCGACAGCTCGTCTTTGGAAAAGGATGGCCTGATGCTCGTTCTTCAGGCAGTATCTCAGTGAAGCTTTGTGTGATCGGAAACTCTTGTTAAAAGTTGTGAATCAACGCGTAAACCCGGATCACCATTGACGCGGATGTGAAGTCACTCAGTGGTGTCGCGTTCTCCATGTGTCCTGATTTTTCCGGACTCTTCGTTCGTTGTCGCGTGTGTTCTTGTTGACCATCGTCGTTCGCGTTCGATCTCACGAGTGATGGCGTCCCATGGAACAGGGTAGCAGTGAGTGAATTATACGCTTGATTTAAGTGTCTCTGTTATGTTGTGATCGTCTCGAGTGGAGCCTATCTCCGTACCAGGAAAATGTACCGTTGTCAGTGAGAGGTCAGTCAGTGGTGGTGTGAGTGTGTTGACGTTTGGAACCCAACCACGCCCCTTATTCCCCCGGCAGGAGCACGCGAACAGAAGTGTGGTGGTTCTTGAGGCTGCCTCCGCGAGCCCTGCAAGGAATCTCTTGCTTTAGCCACGGCAGGAGGAGCAGCAGCAGCCGGCAGGTGTTGCGGCTGTGCGTGGGGGTTCCCGCCGGAGTTGCGTACATTGTAGTATTAATAGTTTTAATAGTAATAATAAACTCGTCACGATGAAGCTCAAAGAGAAAAGGTACAGTGTTCATCTGGACATCACCAAGTCCCTCATCGATTACGACGGTCTCAAGCTCAAGAAAATCTCTCGAAAGAGGAACGACGCAGCCTGGCTTGGGGTGCTTATGATGTTTTTATACATTTTAGTCTTAAGGATGGGCTTGGGGATGAAATACTCCTCTCATGGGTCGGAGGTGGTGCTATTTATTATTCAGTTGATTCGTGTGGGTTGGGGGAGAGGTTTTTATTAACATTACTCTCATGTCCATGTAGTTTAATGTTCGATACTGGTATTATTAAATTGTGTATTTGACTTGTGTGATTTGCATGCTTCTTTGAATATAGTACTTTACGTCCCTGACATGGATTTTTTCTGCGTTTTTTTGCAGCAGCTGTTTCGCAGCGCCCAGCAGACGCAGGGAGGTCCTGGCCCTCAGCAGGTGCAGCTCCTGACACAACAGCAATACCTGGCCGCCCAGCAGCAAGGTAAATGTTCCGCCAAGTTGCCCTGGACCAAAATCAACACATGGCTTATCCCTTTGTTACCTGTCTCCCTTTGTTACAAAAAAATCGTGGAATTTATGGTCACTGCTTGGACCATTGCTTGTTTGGTTCAGCATTGCAAAGCATTTAATAACTAGTAACTAGATATGGAAGTTGAAGAGACGAAATGAAATGATGGACTGAAATGGGCTTTGACAAGTCGAAACCCCTTTAGTCCTCATAGAATCGTATGACGTTAGCCAGAATAAACCGTATACTGTATGGCGTTGTATGGAAGGTGTTAAATAATACATCATTTGTAGGGGTGCTCGAAGACGAAAGCAGTTGACAAGCGCGCACGCACGCACGCACACACACACACACACACACACACACACACACACACACACACACACACACACACACACACACACACACACACACACACACACACAGACACACACACATATACGACTCGATGGCGTAGTGGTAACGTTCGCGGGCGCCACTACGGTGGTCCGAGTTCGAATCCCGCCAAGGGCTGAAATAATTTCAGTATCGCTGCCCTGCGAGTCGTTACTCCAACTCGGGCAGAGAGTTAGGGGTGTGTGTGCGTGTAAGGTCGCATTACCCATACGTTGGTCATATATGAGCTCTGAGCTCTCTTCCGGGAGGGAAATAGCTGTCGATCACGAGTCCAACACGTGATCCAAGACCATGTTGAATCACACGGACTCACAACAGGGCCTTCATTTCTCCTTTACGAATGGGTTATCCATTCAAGTGAAGTTTTGCAAAGTTGGTCTCGTGATTTTGTAAGACACGAAAAAATCAGTTTCAAGCATTGTTGTAGATATCAACCCACTCGCTGCGGCGCCCTATTTGTGGTGTTTGTTCTGGCTAATGACTGACGGTTTTATTCAGGTGAGGCGCTTTCTCCCGAGAGTTCACCACTCTGCTGAATAAAACAAATTAATAAATTCCATTAACTGAAAAAAAATCTGAAGTGCATTGTTGTGATAGATCTTGAGTGCATGTGTGTTCATTGTTGTCATTCAAATAGTTATTTCTTTATTTACATCACATGTCCGAAGTTTCAATCTGTGATGAATATTTTTGGGACATCGTATGTACTGCTCGCATATCCGTAGTTTTGTCCGAACTTGTGCCTTTCGTTGTATAGTTTAGTCTGTTCTAGAACGGGTTATCAGTATTCACGTCTTGGATTCGACCTCGATGTATGGGCCATAATTCCTCGTGGGAACACCCTTTATAAGACCGTTTGGCCTCATAGCACCTCGTGCAGGGCCAACTCGGAAGGGGATCACCTGGGGTCACCCTGCACGGGAGGGTCACCTGACACAGGGGCTACTGCCTGACACAGAACACCTGTACGGGTTCTTCACACACGAAGTAAACAACACGCAACCACACCCCTTGTACACGCACCCGAAGCGAGCGGAAGAATACCCAGTGTGTTCAAGGTCAACTCACCAGGCCGCCTCATAAGGAGTGTACCGTCGGCGGGCCTCCACTTAATGCATGGCCGCTGGTAGACCTTCGGATTACACACTCACACGATAGAATAGGAAGAGGTGCTTGTTTGTGCAAATCTTTCCCGCTTGTCTCGCTGCTAACCTGCGTCCCAGCGTCACCCTCGCCGTCGTTTTCAGGGATGGAATGGGTGGGAGTGGTTTCTATGCCTTTGTTTTTTGGCTACCTCCCGTGTAAGGGGGAAAAAGCCTTTGGTATATGTATTTATGTACAGTTTTCTTTCTATACCCATGACTTGGATTCGTTTTCCGCCTCCATGATCATGCAGTATGATTCCGCCGGCCTCCCTTTTCTTCCTCCTCCTCCTCCTCCTCCTCCTCCTCTTCCCGTCACCCCCGCTATGATATCACATTTGTGGCTGTTGCCCAGACTTGACCCCCAGTTTCCCTTTGTTGTCCCGCCCAGTGTCAAGTAACCCCCCCCTCCCCCCTCTTCTCACTGTGTCTGCAGCACATCGAACAGAGGATATGATTACCGGGAAGGAAAAGGAAGAACAGAGACCAAGATTTTCGTTGTAAGACCTAGATGTGTATGGGAGACACCTTTACAAACGAATTTATCTGTAATTCAGCGAAGCCGCAAAATCGGTATTCCTTATGATTTATCTTATTTCCCCCCGTTGTTCTAGTACATGTTTTCATTACACAAGTGATATGGAACTTGTCTCACTGAAAAGAAAATTGATAATGGAATACCTCCACTAAAGAGGCAAGTACTCAGATGCAAGGCATATAATACGACCCCAGGTGACAAGGAGCTTCAGAAGAAAGTGGCTTCTTCGCAGCCTCAGTGGCAGCCTCATCCGCCCTCACCCCATTAACGGGGGTGGGCGGGGGACGTGGGGGGGGGATAGGTGCCGTCCTCAGCGCCAAGTTCCGTATTAGCTAAGTGGCAACTCCCGGCGACGTGACGTCACTCACCATTTTGTTTTTACCACGGCGGGAACCGCTTGGTGTCGGTGATAAGGTGGTGGTGGTGGGGGTGGGCATTAGCGCCAAGACGCATTTGCATATCTGCGCTGAGTTATTTATGCTTCTGTGTTGATGACGACGGCGCTCCTAATGCGAGCGCTACGGCGCCGCCAGGGAGCAATCTCGGATCCTCCAAAGTGGGGTAGTGATGGGGAATCGGTATTTTCTCGGTCATAACCAGTGGTTCTGTCCTCGGGGACAATATCGCACCGGAGAAGGTGGTGGAGAGACTTAAGGCGGGCAGTCGAACAGAGTGATAGTAGAAGATCAGACCGATCTTTTGAGAGGAGACCGTTCTCCGAAAATGAAAGAATGCTGAGTGACTGGTCCGTAGGAGTGTTACTCGAGTCCTTAAGATATTAAATAACTATGCAGTCAATACCAAAGTGGGGTACCTGGAGAAGAGAGGGACGTTGTTGGTGTAGGTAAAGCACCACACCACCGACTCGATCCCCGCCAACGATCCCATGACTGAGGTCCTCCCACAGGTGTCAGGGAGCTCCTTTATCTCTCTTGAGAAACAAGCGAGCACTCCCTGCGAGGCGCTATGGGTCTGAAGAAGACACAAAACTCGAGGCAGGTGGGTATACACCCGGAGGAGCAGGGAAGGAAGGAAAGAAGGCGGGCGGGTTAGAGTAGCGGCATGGGCGGCTGCGGCCATAACTTTGGCTTTTGATGGCGCCAGGCTTTTCCCTAATGCATGATAGTGTTCCTCTCGTGGTGGCATAGCCATGGAATGGATGGTGATGGTGGCGGTGGTGGTGATGGTGGTAGTGGTGGTGATAGTGGCGCCTGTGGAGGTGGTTCAAAAAACCAGCACGGTAGGATTCAAGTTATGCAGTTCTCCTGATCAAGTTATTGATATTTTAGGCAGTATTGTTTATATATGAAAAAATACTGTTGATGGGCTATTGCGAGGTACCTGGAATGGTCATTAGATGTACATGGGATAATGTGGTTAGTAGTAGAACAGGTGGTGGTCTTGGGACACCGTTTTCCTTCGGTACATCCAGGTGGAAGCTCGCTGGCTGAGCGGATTAGGGCGTCGTTGCCTGCGGCGAAGGTTGAGGGGATGACGGTTCGAATCCTACCACCGGCGAAGTTGAACCAAGGGCATGGTGTATTAAATTCCACGCCACAAAGTCCTCTGTAAGGGGCACCGTCCAACCCTTCCGATTGGAGGAGTTTGTGACGTTAAACCACATCACATCCAGGCTCCTCCTGGCGGCAAGAGAAGGAGTGCTAACCAGGGTGGTAGGGTGAGGTTTTGTGGTGGTCACACCTGTGGTTGTCGCGGTTGTCCCCAGGTGGGCGCGGCCAGAAGGTGACCACTGTGATGATTATTCAAGGAAATAGTGTTGGTTTGGAATGAAACCCTGGAAACCCACGTAACTGTAATCTCATGACTTGGTTTCGGTTTAGGTTGAGGAATTAATTGTCTATTGATTAATTTTGTTGTAAAGTTATTATATTTGTTTTGTTGACTTTTTGTTATAAATTAAATTAGTTATTTATGTTAACTTCCGTTTGGATTTGCCTTAACCACATCAAGGCCACAAAGTACGAACCCCTCCTAGACATATTTCCTTATATCCTTGTGGAAGGCATAACAATAACAAGAAGGCGCTGAGTAGCTGCAACTAAAGTTTGCGCTTTTGCCATATTAGGCGCTTTAGGGACTTGAGGGCAGGTAACACTCACTGATAGGAATTAGACTCGAACCCGGGGCCAGGAGGCTGTGAGACCTGTATGCTTCCAATTGCGCCACCAACTGGTGCGACACTGGTGTGGTGGAAGTAATATTGGGGAGTATGGAGGGGGGGGGAGAGTGGCGACAATTCGGCCGCACGTCGGTGCATCATCTGGCTTGATGGAGCAAGGTTCACGGGTGAAGATTTGCGAGCCGCCACGTGGCACCGGTGCGCGTGCGCGGCCCGAAAGTGCGGGTTGCCTTCTGCGGATGGAACGTCGTAACTTCGTAGTTTGTAACCCTTTCCTCCTCCTCGTTCCTCCTTCAACTCCTCCCCCTCGTCCCTCCTCTTCGCCCTCCCTCGTTCTTCCTCCTCCTTGTTACTCCTCGTCCACCCTCGTTCCTCTTCGCCCTCCCTCGTTCCTCCTCCTCGTCCCCCTCGTACCTCGCATGTCTTCCTCGTCCTCGTCCCCACTCGTTTCTCCTCTTCGCCCTCCCTCATTCTTCGTTCTCCTCGTTCTTCCTCGTCCCTCTCTTTCCTCTCCTCCTCCTTATCCTCCTTCTCCCCTCCTCGTTCCTCCTCTTCTTCGTTCCTCCGACGTGGCAGTTATGTCGTCTCTCGGGCGAGCGAGCGAGGAGGAGGAGGAGGAGGAGGAGCTTACAAGGCCGTGAAATGTCGGCAAATTTTGACGATGGACCCTTGTGGCCTCACGGCTGGACTCGATGCAGAATTAGGTTTTACCTGTTCGCCCTTCAACACTGCGGCATACTTCTCATCGTTTGTTCTCGCTGACGCTAGACGGTCGTAGGCAGTCAGAGGTCGTCACACAGTTGAATGAAATAGTTCGACAGATGCCGTAGTAGACTGTGAGACCCGTAGAAGGGACGCCGGGAGGCCTGGACAAGGCACCTATGTGGGTCACACTCGAAGGAGCTACTGCCGACCCGCTTGAGGTGCAGGTGATACAGAGCTCCTCCTCGAAGGAGCAGGGCGGACCCGCTCGGTCGGCCCGGTGGTGACAGGGAGATGTGGTGCAACTGGATGTTGTGTATCGTCGGTGTTGCCGCGAGATGCAGCGGGAGGCCCAACAGAAGCCGTAAAAGGAGCTTTGGGAGACTAGGTTGAAGGCATGGTGGTGCAAGAGATCACACACACACACACACGAAACTCGGTGGTGCGGTTGATAGAGCACTGGACTGTCAATACGGAGGTGCCCCCAGTACCTGGTTCGAATCCTGCCCAGGGCCGAAATGATTTCGGTATCGCTGCGCTTCGGGTCGTTACTCCGACTCTCGTGGGCGGGGAGTTGTGTGTGTGTGTGTGTGTGTGTGTGTGTGTGTGTGTGTGTAAGGTCATAGCATTACCCACAGATCGGTCATACGAGCTCTGAGCTCTCTTCCGGGAGGGAAATAGCTGTCGATCATCAGTCCAACACGTGATCCAAAGACCAAGGTGAATCACACACATACATACATACATACATACAAACATATGCACATTCCGCTCAGGTGATGGTGTTGGTGGTGGTAGTAGTGGCGGCGGCGGTAGCGGTAGAGGTAGAGGTAGCAAAGTTGTTCCGAGGCCGGGCGAGATGAAAGGGAGATGACAAAGCCGCAAGGCGAGGAGGAACCATCGCACGAGGAAGTTCCTCATTACGGGCCGTGGCTTTCGAGGTGCTGTTGGTGCCGCCGCAGTCGCTTTACCTGAGTTCGACACTTCCCTTCCCTCACCAGCGTCTCGGGGGGGGGGGGTCTGCCACCACTTCCGACCTATCCACCTACCTACTTATCTACTTACTATCAACATACTCCCCTAACCTGACCTGACCTGATCTAACCTAACCTGACTTATCCTAATCTGACCTGACCTAACTTAACCTGACCGAACCTAACCTACCCAACCCACAATCAGCGCCCCCTACCTACTGGTCAGCCGACCTAATCACCTCTCTCCCTGCATCAATATATGGCACATGTCCATTAGACCACCTACTTTTTGACAAAATTAACGCTGACTACATTTCCAGTCAGGCGACCCTCCGCCAACGTACCTAACTTCGTAACTGCATGTCCTCTCTCTCTCTCTCTCTCTCTCTCTCTCTCTCTCTCTCTCTCTCTCTCTCTCTCTCTCTCTCTCTCTCTCTCTCTCGTCCCACTCTCTCTCTCGTCCCACTCTCGCGGTCGTCGACCCAACCACATACGTATCTACTGACCCATCTTCGTGTAGACCTACCTACCCGCATACCTCCCTATGTACCCGCCAACACATCTACCTACTAACCCAGCTACATGACCGTCGATCACTCAATGAATTAACTCCTTCCCCACGCCTAGTGAGATGATGATGAAGAACTCTAGTGATTATCAAAGTCGAAGTTGACGGGGAGTGTTCGCGAAGGCCAAACTCTGCATTTCCTCAGGGCCCGTCCATCCCAAGGGTGATCGGGGAGATGGACCTTCCCCTTTTCTACTTAATCTCCTCTCACTACTAGCTTACCTGCGTACCGAATTACTGACCTGTCTGCCTTGTTTTTTTCAGTGCAGACCTTGTTTCTTACATACCCACCTACCTGCCCCTATACCCGTCCATCAACTTACCTATCTACCTGCCTGTCTGTTTAGCCTTCTGTCATCTAACCAATCTTCATATTGACATACTGTTATCGACGCCCTACTATCGTTTACACTCTGGTATTCTCTCTCTCACTCTCTCTCTCTCTCTCTCTCTCTCTCTCTCTCTCTCTCTCTCTCTCTCTCTCTCTCTCATATTTCTACCAAGGTATTTCGTGTATAGAAAATTGTCACATAGTTTGCAACAAACGTGGCATTTGCAGTGGTGAAAGGCTACAGTACACGAACTGTAGACTTGGAAGGTGTAAATGTACTTTGGTTGTTTTCGTTACTTTTGTCTGCAAACGGTGACAATTTCGTTGTTTTTCTTTGTAAACTTGTCCCGTCGGTGTCCAGACTCTTCTTTCAATTGGGAAAGTCATAAATTCAGACGTCACAAATATTCAAGACAAAAACTTTTGAAAATATTGAAAAGACCTTCTGGTAATCATTGTCTGGATTTCGGAACTTTGTTCCAAATATGGGAGAGTTTCCGAATTTTATATGACCAATAGGAAAAACTTTGTAGATGGTGTTATTGTATAATATACCCTCTTTGAGTGCGTGAAGGTCTTTCTGTAGCTGAATAAAATCACATGGTGACAGCCAGAATGTTAAAGTGGAGCAGCACATTCAGAAGGATAATGTAATGTCGGGTGGTCTAGTTTGGACATACTCGTTCTCTATACGTAAATGTCTTTATGGAGATGGAAGTCGCGTATATAGAGGTAGTGGCAGCATTGCGGAACATTTTAGCGGTTTTCGCTTATGTTGTGGATGTTAGGAGGCTTGAGTGGCAGCAAAGGATGCAAGACTTCTGTTGGAGTTGTGTGATGGCTAAGGTGGGCGGGTGGGAGGAGAGGTCGTTCCTCCCGCTCCGTGTCCCTGTTGGGGGTTCAGTTTAGTCGGCAGATGATCGTTCGTGTTGCCAAGGAAACTCGTGTGCGTGTGATCTGGACGGAGCTCGCTGACCCGAAGAAAGGGTTTGATGAAAATGACGTGAAGGTAATTTTCTCTCTCTCTCTCTCTCTCTCTCTCTCTCTCTCTCTCTCTCTCTCTCTCTCTCTCTCTCTCACACACACACACACACACACACACACACACACACACACACACACACACAAATTAATGAAATAATAAAACCTTTTCCATTGCGACTTCCTAGATTAGGTTTTGACGAGTAATAGACGATTTTATTCAGGTGGGTTGGGTGGTGGTGTGTGGGGTGTGTGGACGTGGTGTCAGACGACCTCCATCGGTAGAAACCCACCTTCCCTCCCCCCCCCGGCTACCGCCTCCCCCCGTGCAGTGTAATAGGGGAAAAATTGTCCATAGTGAAGTGGACCTCAGCATGCTGAAGCTCCAGAGGACACTCCACATGTGGACCCCTCTCTCTCCTTCCCTCCCCCTTCCCTCTCCCACCTTCTCCCACTCTCCCTCTCCCCTCCCCCTCCCCTCTCTCTCCTTCTCCCCCTCTCTCTCTCCTTTTTATCTCTCTCTCTCTCTCTCTCTCTCTCTCTCTCTCTCTCTCTCTCTCTCTCTCTTTCTCTCGCGTCTACTCTTGCCTTTTGCGGTCAGCAGACAGTGAGATCCCATGGTGGGGTCAGAAAGCGGAAGGAATGCGTATATGGCGGATATGACGAAAAGCCTTGCAGGCGGGCACGGCGAGGCTGAGGGCGCACGTGTGGTGGTTATAGCGGAAACGTTTGTGACGGATATGATGAAAGCCTCTGTTGCTTGGCTGGAGCAGACAAAAGGAAGCCAGTGATCATTTTGCAAGCATTCCAGGATTGCAGCATTCCAGCATTGCTGAGCTGTGCGTGGGAAGGGGGGGGGCGGGGATGCACGCTGGAATGTAACGTTGCGGCCTCGTAGGGCGTCAAGAGGTGACGAAGTAAGGGAGCTCTCATGCTACGGAGTCCCACGAGCCCAACGCCTCGGGTGTCGGTGACGACACACAACAGGTGCGGGGAGTTGGGAAGGGAAGGTGGGTGGGGACGATAACGCGAGGGGAAAGAGGGGAGAGCTGGGTCAGGAAAGGATAATTGGGGTGCATGTGGTGGGAATGCATCCTGTAGCTAACTGTATCATAACAGTTTTGCTGTGGATTAGTTCCAGTAGATCTTAACCCTCTAGCTCCAGAAAACAAGACAGGTTCGCGATTATCTCTAAACCTTTTGATAAGGAGGGGGTTTCCTTCAACTGCAAAAATATGTAGTCTGGTAAATGAGAGAGAGAGAGAGAGAGAGAGAGAGTGAGTTACATCCTTCATGTGAACGGTTTTGAGGCTATGGTCGCAACCCGAAGACTTTCAAGAAGGAAAAAATACCGGACGAAGTCGATAACGAAGGAGGAATCCTGGATGGTTTCCACGCCACCAATGACACGCACGCCGCCGCCGCCGTCGCTCTGGCCTCGTTCTTGGTGTCGCCAAGACACGATCACTAGGATCTTCCGGGACCTGACACCCCCTGCCGGGAGGTATGGGGTGGGTGGGGCAGTCCTGAGTGTCGGGGAGTTTATGCAAGGGGATTGGGTACATGCACACACCACTTCTCTGTTGGAAACCCTTATGGAACTTGCAGTTGTTTTCTTCTTCTTCTTGTTCTTCTTCTCCCTCGTCTTTATCTTCTTCATCTTCTTCTTCGTCCATTTCTTCGTTGTCCTGTTTCCGGAGGAAAGTTTATCGCAGTGTTCGATCGCCGTATTTCAGATATTGAAACGTATTTAGCTCTGTATCATTTCAATAACCCAGCAAACCCCTCCTCCGCAAGGTTTTCTCTATATGCTGACTAGACTTGGCTTGTGTGCCTTCGTTGGCTAACAGGTCGTCGTCGTCGTCGTCTTTCCCTCTTTCCATCCAGTTAATCCCTTCAGTCCGCTTTACATTTTATTGGATTGATTGGTTTATTTATTTATTTATTTATTTATTTATTTATTATTAGGCACCCCACCCCACCCAGCTGATTAATAATCACCTGACGTTTCCCAGAACGAAGAGCTGTCTTCTCTTGGATACCTTTACAGAATCGGGTTGTGGTGAGGTCTCTCGGTCCTGGGCGGACTTATCTCAGCTGAATAAAATGGCCTGTCGACAGCTGAAATGAATAATGAGGCAAAACACAGCAAGCAGGAAATCCCTACCGATGGTTTTCCTGCAACTGAATAAAGTTGTCTGGTTATATTAGAGGATATATATATATATATATATATATATATATATATATATATATATATATATATATATATATATAAGTCGTAAAAAGGGGAATGGGCCTCTGATCTGTTTCCATGCGGAGTTGATGCATTTTATGGTCTTTTTATTCGTTTTAGTGATGTTGGCTTGATCATTACCTCGGACCCGTATGGGTATTGCCTGTACTAGTTTTATCCAGTCTTTAGTGTAGGGACTTTAGTGGCACCTCTACGGACCAGACTCAAGTAGCTTTATGATCAGGCTACTCCTTGTTCAAAAGAAAAAAAAGTGCTGATTTTACATTAAGCTTGTAGCATATATCCGTTCTGGTAATGTCAGAAAGGATAAATTGGGTTCTTCCCGATGTTTTCGTGAACTTACTAAGTTAGCGAGACTGTCGAGGAAACCTTGAGGGATAACCCTCCCCCCCTTCCTCCTTCAGTGTGTTCTCTGCCAGACAGATCTTGTCCGTCTTCGCCCAGCCATACCAGGGCACCATCGTGAAGATGAAGAGCCTACGGCAAGAGGCACTTAGCTTTACCCAGTGTGTTTGGGTAACCAGGACAAATGGCATCACTGGAAGTTGGGATTAAATCCGGCACTCACCACGCCATAACGAAGATGCCAGCGTTTGAATCCGTTGTGTCCAGTTTGGAGTCCACTCCTTCCACTCTCACCCACCCGCCGCGGGCGTGCTCCCCGGGCGTGCTCAGCCCGGTTCTCCTTTCCCTTCTGAGTCTCGCTGTCCACATGCTTCCATTCCCTTTAACCTCTGCTTTATCGCCACTGTTTCCGGGTTGGTTTGTTCCCTCCCGTGAGAACCTCAACCCCTCTTTTCCATGCTCTGCCCTCTCCTCCCCTTGGTCTACACCTCTAAGCTACTTTCTTACGATGTGGTTTCGTTTCAGTGCGAACACAGCTCAGGTAGCGTTACGCCCATATTTTTTTCAGTAACAGTTTGGTTCAGTTTGGTTTCCGTTCATAACTGACGCTTCGATTCAGAAACGGACACTATACCATCCCCCAGCTTCTTGGTGAGCAGGTGCGAGTGTTGGCGAGGCCTTGCACAGTTATCAGGAACATAAGTCTTCAGCAGCGGACGAATTGTCCAGGGTCAGTGTAGTCGCTGTATTGATGATGGCAAGATATTGGACAGCAGATGGCATCATGGTCAGATTTCCTTGACCCCAGTAGGGTATATACGTGCTCTCATCAGCGAACTGAATTGGCTGGCGTTATTGGTTGCGTGCTTGCTTACGTTTAGCATGTGCTGTGAGAATTGTGCGTGTGTGTATATGTGTGTACGTGTGTGCATTCACCTTTCACATTGGTCTTTGGATCACGTGTTGGACTCGTGATCGACAGCTATTTCCCTCCCGGAAGAGAGCTCAGGGCTCGTATGACCGATCTATGGGTAATGCTATGACCTTGCACACACACACACACACACACACACACACACACACACACACACACACACACACACACACACACACACACACACACACAACTCCCCGCCCACGAGAGTCGGAGTAACGACTCGAAGCGCAACGATACCGAAATAATTTCGGCCCTGGGCAGGGTTCGAACCAGGTGCTGACGCACCTCAGTGCTGACAGTCCAGTACTCTATCATCCGCGCCACAGAGTCGTGTGTGTGTGTGTGTGTGTGTGTGCATGTGTGTACGCGTGTACGTGGTCACTATAGCACGTTGTCAGGATCCCAATGTGTAACCATGGCGCGCGTGCCTCCTTTGATTGTGGATGATACGACTTCTTCGTGCCTGTCCTCGAGTTATCTTGATCCGGACTTTGTCCAACCGTGTCCACCGCACATGATTTGATTCTTGTCTCGTGTATTCAGTGTGTCCATGAAACGGGGCCCACATATCGGAGCAAGAGGATTCGGATTAGAAATAAATCGGAAGTGAAATTTCCACGGCCATCGACGTCGCCAATTGGTTCAGGAGCAACCCGTTTTCTTTTCGGTCACAGCAAACTGCAACGCAGTAACTAGCGAGTAACATCTAAAAGGAAGTAATCCTTCCGTAACCTTGGACATCCCTAACCTGCTCATCTATTCGCCCTTTTGCATTTGGCTTAGACTATAGGGTCCCTCTGGTGTAGGTGTACTCTCCTCCTCCTCCTCGTCCTCCTCCTCCTCCTCCTCCTCCTCCTCCTCCTCCTCCTCCTGCCGCCTTTTGGGGGGCGTGGTGCATCGCTCGCCCATCCTTACGACTCATTGGATGCCTGGAAATACGGTTGAAGCCTGGAAAAAATGTTTGTATTGAAATTGGATTTTGTGGAAGGTCTAAAAGGCAGCCTGGGCTGCCCACTGCTTATAGCCTCACGGTTGGGTGGGTGGCCGAGTTAGTAGAAGAAGTTTGTTGTTGCTGGTCGTCATCGTCGTCGTCCTTTCCCACACTCTTCATCCTCCTCCTCCTCTTCCTCTTCCTCCTCTTCCTACTCTACATCCATCCTCTTCGCTTGCTTGGTGTTTGGTATGCACAGTTCTACAACTGGACGCACGCGAGGTGCAGTTGCCACCAGGGTTGACTGCTGATTGTGGCGATGGGATGCGGCACAAAAGGGCGCGGTCGTATCGATGCAGGTATGGGGAGCTATTGGTAGGAGGCAGGCACACTGCGATTGTGTAAAACAAGACCTCGGGAGTTGTTCTCCAGTGGGCTTCCACCTGTTAAAAGGCCTCGTGTGCATTCGGGTAAATTGTCCTCTCTCACTCTCTCTCTCTCTCTTTCGTCTCTCTCTCTCTCTCTCTCTCTCTCTCTCTCTCTCTCTCTCTCTCTCTCTCTCTCACCCTCTCTCACCTCTCCCCTTTCTCGCTCTGTTTCGTCTCTCCTTTCCCCCCTCTCTCCCACCCTCTCCCCCTCTCTCTCCTTTCCCCCCTCTCTCCCACCCTCTCCCCCTCTCTCTCCTTTCCCCCCTCTCTTCCTCCCCGCTCTCTCCCCCCCACTCCCTCTCCCTCTTTCTCCCTTTTCCCTCTCTCCCTCTTTCTTTCCCTCTCTCTCCCTCTCCGTCCCCCTCCCTTCCTTTCTCCCTCCCTCTCCTTCCCTCCTCTCCCTCACTTTGTTCCTCTCTCTCTCTCTCTCTCTCTCTCTCTCTCTGAAATGTGAAAACGCGAAGAAATGTGCGTTGATAGTTGATTTGGTCTTGTCCCGCACAGTACGTAGACTCGTGCTACGTGATGTGTGCATATCTACCGGTACGTGTGTTGGTGTATGTACGTTTAAATCCAGATTGCACGGTTATATGAATATTTGTACGTGTATTGTATGTTTAAAAATGCGTGTGCATTTGTGTGTGTGCGTGTGTGCCTGTGCGTGCGTTTCACATTCGTCAAAACTGCTGATTGAAATCGTCGTGTAATAGTCAGAATAAAATACTGAAGGGGTCTTCATCGTGGCTCGGGTTTTATCGGGGTAATCATGACCCTCCAATCTAAATTAAATCGTTTGCCGTTAGACAGAATGCAATTTCTAAAGGGAGCCGCATCGTATCGAAGGTTATGCTGTTTTTTGTTCCAAGAACATAGGCCTCCGCTGTGAATTACAGGATTGTTCGAGAGTACGATTTACTCAAAAAAGAGGGAAACCCATCCTGATTTTTTATTATTATTATCAGTATTCGTGTAGTCCATTGACCTTACCCATTTTTCGTTTTTTATCATATATTTTTTAGTGGTTTAATCATAAGTATCGTCACGCGATTTAATTTAGCCCGGGGAGGTGGGTCTAAATTCATCGTACATTTGGGTTAAATGTAATTCCCTGCTTCTTAAGCCTTTGAAACGGGGAACATTGGAAGGTTAAAGCCTTGAGCGACTCTGGGTGTTCCATTGTACTGCTCCGACTTTTTTGTTCGGCTTTGTGTACACAGGCCACAATGTCCTAATTAAGTAGAAGCTTTGGCTCTGTCCTCCAGCGCTACACGTGCCTTTTTTTTTTTTTTAATATTTAATGTCTTAGTATTGGTGTTTTCGATATCCCTTCTCGCTTCCTTTGCTCCGTACATACATACATACATACATATATGAAGTATACACACGCTCAAACATGCATATATACAAATGTACGTAAACTAAAGGTCCCTCTTCCATTTATAAGAGAGTTTCCCAGCCAAGAAGACTTACACACATCCTACAACCAATGAGCAATTTGTTGTCACTCTTATCTTAGCTCCTTGTGGATGAAGGGTCATCCCAGTCCCCACTGCTGGGGTCAGAAGCAGTGCAGCAAAACACAGTTTCCTTTAGTAAATTGGAGAAAAGGCTGGTATTGTGTGGCGTAGTGTCTCGACCTGCCCGGTGTGGGGGCTGACCCTTGGCAGAATCAGACAGTTCAGCGTTCAATTGAACAAAGAGTGTACTTGATGAGGCGGCTTTAACACAGGCTGTGCGGCTCTCTCTCTCTCCCTCCCTTTCTCCCTTCCTCTCTCCCTTCCTCTCTCTCTCCCTCTCTCCCTCCCTCTATCCTTCTCTCCCTCCCTTCCACCCTCCCTCTCCCTCCTCTCTCTCCCACTCTCTCCCCTCTCTCTCCCCTCTCTCTCTCTCCCCTCTCTCTCCTCTCTCTCCCCCTCTCTCTCTCTCTCTCCCCTCTCTCTCTCTCTCCCCTCTCTCTCTCTCCCCTCTCTCTCTCTCTCCCCTCTCTCTCTCCCCTCTCTCTCTCTCTCTCCCCTCTCTCTCTCTCTCTCCCCTCTCTCCCTCTCTCTCCCTCTCTCGCTCTCTCTCTCTCTCTCTCTCTCTCTCTCTCTCTCTCTCTCTCTCTCTCTCTCTCTCTGTGTGTGTGTGTGTGTATCTCTTCTCTCTCTCACTCACTCACACACATGCACACGCAAACATACCCTCTCCCCGCTGAATGAAATCACTTGCCGGAAGGGGGTTTCCGGGTTGTTTTTGAGGTGGGGGGGCGGCGGGTATTAAGGTGGCAGCGGCGGCCGTTGACTGGAGGGATGGAAAGTCGGGCTTTTCCGCGTATTAGCGAAGCCCTCCTTCGCTCGGCCTTGATTACATTTTCATGGTTGTGCAAGATAGATGAACGTTGATGATATTAGTCAGCTGCTTATACTCCGGGGGGCGGCTCCTTCCCCCAAAGTCAGGGAGATTATCATGCAGATTGCCTGCCGCCAGCCTTTTTTAGGCGCGAGGCTAGTGGGTGCGCATGAAATGGTAACCGCGGTAATCAGCTTGCAGGGTCGGATCCGTGTTAGTTGTGATACACTGATACACTGACAATAATACAATAGAGTAATTATATGAGTAATACGCCTAGTCTAAGTTTGACAGTGATACCCTGACAATAATGCAATATAGTAATTATATGAGTGATATGCCTAGTCTTAAGTTTATGTGTGTGTGTGTGTGTGTGTGTGGCTGAGCATCGCCAACCTTCGTCTGCAGTAGAAGCCCCACTCTCGGTTCTTACTTAAACTCAATCTTTTGAGAATTTAGTTCATGTAGGAGTGTTCAAGTCCTTTTTTTCAGTTCTGTCAAGTGTTCTTACATTAGCCAGAATAAAATGTTTTCACGTGGAGACGATTCTCAAAGGTCTAGTGTATCCTTCGTTATTTTTCCCTCCTCCTCCTTCTTCTTTTTTCTCTTCTTCGTTGTCATTTCTTCCTCGTCTGCCTCCTCTTCTCCATCTTTTTAATGATTCCATGAGCGCTGGTATTAGATATGACATTGCGTCAGTCAGAGGAACATTAAAAGGCCGGAAAGTAAGCAACCCCTTCCTTAAAAATTTCGTTAAATTTAAATTAATTTATTCAAATTTAAACGTTGGTTCGGTTCAGTCTGCTTCATTGTAGTCGCCAACTCAAAAGTTTCATTTATTGAAATAATGCTAATATTGTAATTCTGTATTTTTAATTGACTTTTAACTTGTGCTATCCGTTGGTCTGTCCACCTGAAGTCTCTCCTTCATCAACTCTGTGACTTCAACTCTGCGGTGCGATAGTACTCCTGAGGATAGAAACGCTGGAGGTTGCTACGTGTATGCGTGTGTGTATATGCATTTACTTGTCACTACAAATTACTCAGGATTCGAACTTCTCGCAGTCGAACATGCAGCTGACGAATTTAGCCTGACGAGAGGCATGAAGGAAAGGAAAAAGGGCCACCGGGTAGGGAAGGAGGAGGGACCATCTGAACGACGTAATCGCCAGCAGCGTTTCCTCCTCCTCCTCCTCCTCCTCCTCCTCCTCCTCCTCCTCCTCCCCCCCCTGCGCACCGGCGTATATTGTGTATGCGGAATGTAATACTAATATAGGTGTAGGTGAAGCCGGTTGGTGGTTTAATTTCTAGGCCGACTGGCGCCACATATCCGGATCAATATTATTATTGTTGTTATTATTTTTTTTTTTGGGGGGGGGAGGGCGCTAGGTTGACACAGAGTCGCCACCTGGGAAACTAACACACACACACACACACACACACTCTCTCTCTCTCTCTCTCTCTCTCTCTCTCTATATATATATATATATATATATATATATATATATATATATATACCACATATTATCCCTGTGTATGGCACGCAAACGTCTTTACTGTTACTTGTTTATGCTTTTCAGTTTTCCTTTATGCAATATCTTCGTATCGTTCACCGCACCCTTCCTATATCGGCTCTCTGTTGATTTTGTAGGAAGGATTTTACATCCTCCTAGCCCACCTCCCCCAACCCCAACCCTCCATTTAGGAATCTTTCTTTGGTCCCCTTGCGTCGGCATTTTTGTTTCTCTTCCAAATGTTTTCTTTGATTAGTGTCATCGTATTGGATTGTAACCCGGGCCCGGTCGTGATCCTTCTCGCTTCCTCCACCGTCCCCACCTTTCCATCTCCCGACTTGTCTTTCCCGTCCTCGTCCGCCTAGGTCCTGTTCACACTAGCGGTTACAAGTGTTGTGGTTCAGTTACAGTGAAAGTCAGTGGAGGCATTCACACACAACCGTGCATTTTCTTTCTTATTTATGCGGTACCGCCGCGGTTTCCGCGCAGTTCAAACCGCTAGTGTGAACAGGGCATTACTCTTCCAGGTCGCCCTCGACTTTGGTTCTCGGTATTCGAGCTCGCCATGTTAGTGCTGACTGACCCAGTACCTGGGAAGGTCCCCCCCCCCCCTTGCACGTTCTTTCTCATCTTTGGTTGGGGGGCGACTCGCTTTTCAATCAGAAACGACGAAGGTGGTGTCGATAACGTGATAAACATTTCTTACTGAATGGGCTATTATACTGGGCTGTTTTTCCTCCCACTTCCTACCTCCAACCTCTGTTTGAATAATTAGAATAGGACTTTGCTAACAGAAATCCTCTAAGAACATTTCAACAGTATTATGTCTAACATTCGTATGGTTTACAGTCTCGTAGTTCATCATTGGGCTTTGCTATATATGACGGAAAGATTATTTGATATTTGGAGATTTGAACAATAAAATATTTAAACCGAAGTCGTTTTTACTTAAACGGACTCTTAACAGTCGGCGCTGGAACCCCGTGGAAGCTCACTTTGGTAATTCCTTGACGGAAACTCCACCTTTTCATGATGGCCGCAATAATCCCCATCACTGTTGCGTCTTTATTTCCAAGGTAATTATTCTATTGAACTTTGTGTGTGTGTGTGTCTCCCCTTGGTGACACAGTGTAGAAGCAGCAGCAGCCCAAACGACAAACATGGAGTTACATGTAATATAGATTCCACTATTTTTGTGAAACGTCACTCCCCTTTTCTCTGAGATTACTTTTTGCAAGTCTCATGTTCTGCCCCGGTTTTCTTTAACCGAGAGGCTCTGGAACTTTCTTCTCCCTCATGCTTTTCCACGCGTATTACTTCGAGTCATCACATGGGGTTTTCAAGACTTTTTAGGTTGTTCTTAGAAATGTGTAAATAATAATAACACTAATAATGAAAATTATAAAAATTCCTATTACCCTATCCCACCGCCACCTACTATCACCCACCATCACGTTTATCTTCATCCGGTACTCGGTTGTGCCTCTTATCCAGCATTCAATTGCCTTTGGCTCTCCCGTTCTTTTCTCTCGTTTTTATTTTCCGTTTGGTCTTCTCCAGGACAGTTTTCTCACCCTCGGTGCCCTGCAGCACAGGTGCCGCCAACTCTCGCACACGATCTCTCTCTCTCTCTCTCTCTCTCTCTCCTCTCTCTCATCTCCCTCCTTCCCTCCCTCCCCACCCCCTCTTCGTTCCCCAATCCTTTTCCCTCTCTCCCTTCCATCCGTTCTCCCCTCTCCTTTCCCCATCCTCTCTCTCTCTCTCCCTTTCCCTGCCTCAATCTATCAATCTTTTTCTCATTCTCTTTCTTTCTCTTTCTGTCCTTTGGTCCTTTACTTCACTACTCTGACGTAGGCGAAGGGCACGTTCCTGCTTTGATGGCTGGGACTGCTCAGGCATGGCATTCTGGGCCTCCGGGCCTGCCTGGCCTGACGCCTGGCTTCCCTTCCTCCTCCTCCTCCTCCTCTTCCTACTCCTACTTCTACTCCTCCTCCAAACGATGTCTCCCCGTCCCTCCCCTTGCCGTTTCCACCTCTTCAACCCTCCTTCCACCTTTATCTCCCTCTGCCCTTCCCTCCAACCCCCTCCTCTTCCCTTCATCCCTTCCCCCCTCCCTTCCCCTCCTCTCCCTTGAGGCCACCTTGCAGGTTCTCCTTGCCCTCCGCCCTTGCCGATACTCGCGTCCCTGCCGCCTCTCGTCAGGATGGTAGTCTACTTTCCCATTGTCTTTGATTGAGTTGTCACTGTGTGCCTCCCTCTTCCCTCCTTCATCACTCCTCCTTCTCACCTTTCTCCTAGACAGGAAGTTTTATGACCAGCTGCCGTTCTTTTGCGCGCACGCGTGTGTGTGTATGTATGTGTATGATTCTCCCCAGTTTGCTTCGAGGCAAGGCCTTATATGATTGGACCAAACTTTGTATATCTCTGATGAAATCTAGCTTTCACCTCCTCCATATATGTGAATTTTGTGCAAGTTGGCTGAGGGAAGATTGATGAATTCCCTCTTGGAGGAAATTCAACAAAGGAGCAGTGCTGGGTCATGTGGACCCATCTTAGTGCTCGTGTCGAGGACCGAATGGTTCTCTTATGTTAGAAACGACGGCTCCTTCTCAGGAATCCCCAGAGGCGGACAGGGACTCCTTCGTCTCCGTGTACCTGGCCATTTTAGTAACACTGCGTCCCTCGCAGACCATCTCCAGCGGCCATGCGCCTCATGTGGGTAGGTGCAACAGCCAAGATTTAAATCTTTACTCGGGTTTTTTATGCATTAACGCCAAGTGAATGACCCATTGTAGCAAGAGAGAGAGAGAGAGAGAGAGAGAGAGAGAGAGAGAGAGAGAGAGAGAGAGAGAGAGAGAGAGAGCAAAAGTGGACGAACAGGGTCATCAGCTCGGTAGACGTTCATATTACCATTGGGAAATTAGCTTTACTATTTGACCCGCACACGTACAGGTACGAGGGCAGTCACAATCACTGGCAGTGTTTGTTCTCTCCGTTTGAACTGTGTAATACTTGCCTCAACGATGAGATTTGTGTTTTAATTCCTGAATCATGGTCCCGTTTGCGACGTCCTGGGAAGGGAGCCCTCACGTCGTTAGGATGGTCTGTTCGAGCCATGTACATGTGTAAATATACATGTGCATACACGTTCATATATGTACATGTATGTACTCAACTCCAGTGCTGCCTTTGACCCTGCTCGTCTCACAGAAGAGGTCACACGCACAACTGAATGGAAGGCGGCAGTCAGAATAGAGGTGAAAGGGCCACTCGGCACGTAAGGTAAAAGGTGCCAAGCCGCCGGAAGGATAACGGGGGCAGACCATCATCGATGTGGGAGAAAGGCGCTGCGTCACTTCATTCTCCTGAAGGAGGAGGAGGAGGAGAAGGAGGGTTTGGGATTGACTCCCTCTCGCTGACCGGTTATCGGGAGCGAGGAGGAGGAGGGGGTAGGGGTAGAGGGCGGTTGATGGAGCTAGGGATGAAAGGATGGCAGAGAATCAGGGACAGTGAGGGAGGTGTAAATTAAAAGCAGATACATAGACTGCTAGGTTCAAGTGTGTGTGTGTGATTCACCATGATCTTGGACCACGTGTTGGACTCGTGATCGACAGCTATTACCTCCCGGAAGAGAGCTCAGAGCTCATATATGACCGGTCTGTGGGTGATACTATGACCTTATACGCGCGCGCACACACACACACACACCCAACCGCCCACGAGAGTTGGAGTAATAACTCGCAGCGCAGCGATACTGAAATTATTTCAGTACTGGGCGGGATTCAAATTCAGACTTCCGTAGTGGCGGCCGCAAACGCTACCACACAGCGCCGTCGAGTCGTGTGTGTGCGTGTGTGTGTGTGTGTGTGTGTGTGTGTGTGTGTGTGTGTGTGTGTGTGTGTGTGTGTCCTCTCTCTCTCTCTCTCTCTCTCTGTGTGTGTGTGTGGCTTCAGGTTCTGGTGAAAGTGTGAGGTGTGGTGGCTGCTGCAGGGGGAAAGTTGGCTGATTTGTGTTGTGGATTTTGAAAGAGAGAAAAAATAATTTGTGTTGCGTCTTGAGGTTTCAGTCTGGGTTGCAACAATAGTTTCGTAAGCTGTTGTGATTTATTATAAATCATGTATTATTTACTTAATTAATTCGTTTATTCTTTTAATGAATAGAGGTAGATTGATTTCAGATACTATTTGTAATTTCTTTTGAACGCAATATTTTCCTAAAATCATCTGAGGTCAGTCAGACGAAAATCCAGTGTACAACAAAGAATTCCCAATTGTTCCAAATTGGGTTTCTGGTGTGTTATGAACTTCATCATATATTTGAGAGGCGTTTTGGTTAAATGGTGACATTTTGTATCCTGTTATTTGAGGAGAATAAGTAGAATTGGAACCCTGAGCCAATTCTGGATGCTTAGGAATTGTTATCTTGTGAAGGTTGGGCTTTCGGTGGGATGGCCGGAGAGCTTGTGGGTTGGTAACTTCAGGAGGACGGCGGCTGTAGTGCCCGTGGTATCAGATCGTCGTAATAAGTGCCGGGGGACTTGCCTTGCGTAAGGGGCTTTCCCTCTGCTGAATAAGATCGCCTGGCGGCGGTCACGATAACGGTGTATGGGTCATATGTCACCGGGGGAAAGGTAGAAGTGGAGGAAAGGGGGTACGCCGTATTTTTGGTAAACAGTCTTTTGAGTTAGCTAGCAAGTAAGCAGGGAAATTAATTCCGAAGAAGGCTGTGAGAGTCTGTGTGTGTGTGTGTGTGTGTAGGTGAAAGTGGATTCTAGTTGCGGAAGGAGTTGGCATTGTTGGAAAGTGGAAGTCGGTGTGGTGGTGTTTGTTTAGGTAGGGGGCGTTCGGGAAGAGAGTAGAACTTATGTTGATGCAAGGCGGGCAGGTTTGTATGAGAACAAGAAAGGTTGGCCAGGATAGAAGTGTGGCGAGAGAGGGCGGGGAGATCAGAGAGAAAACGCGAAGGGGGCGGGGGATTTCGGGGGGGGGGCTGTTGCGACGTCAGTGTCGTTGGTATACATTTGTGAGGGTGCAGAAGTCGTTAGGGTTATTTTGCGCTGTCAATAGGAGTTTCTCTCAGTTGGTTTTTTGACCACAAGTCTTTCAGTTTTCCCCGGTGTTTGGCGCCAATCACGGGAAATGGCTCTGAAGAGGGCGTAAGGATTGAAGGAAAGTACCTCGTAGAAAAAGAAATTAATTAAGAAAAGGATTCGAGTTAGTGACTTGAAAGAATTGGATCATGCACGTTAAACAAAGGATAATTTATTTCACGAGATATTGCATGATGTTAATGTCATTATTTGATGATGTTGTACTGACGGATTAATGGACTTGGTAAACGAGTAGTTAGCGTGAGATGGATGAGCATAGATGGGAGTGTCTGGTGTGGAGTTCATTTCTGGTAAATGTCACTGGGGAGTGAATGGAGGAGTTCGCGGGAGTGAAAGCAAAGTTCAGGCAAGACCGAGCGACACTGGCCGAGGATGGCGCAAGTGAAGAGGGCTGCGCAGGTGCGCGTTCGGGCGAAAGGCGCAGGTTGGTCGTGGAGCCGTCAATGATTCCAATCGTAGTCGTGCCAACTACTGTAATCGGTTTTGTTAGAAAGAGTTTGTTGAAGATATTCGTGAAGATGATAAATTGAGATGTGCGGGGGAGTACGAAACTGGGGGGAGGGTTTCCATGGTGCTCTCATCCCCCCATCCTCCCCGTCCCCCTTCTTCCATTCCCCACAGATGTGCAGATGTGCTAATTCCAGTTGTAATTACCCAATTGCGGTAAACAGGAAAGAAGCAACAGTCTCCAGTTATCACACACAGCTTAAAATTCACATATGGTTCCAGCTATGGAGTGGGCGAGGGTGTGAATGGGCATGCTTATGTTGGGGCCTTGTGTTTGGGGGTCCATTAACCCCCCTCCTCCTCCTCCCTTCCCCCATCCTCGTCTTCATCATTGTGTTGCAAGGGCTTCACCCCGGCGTAGTGCTGACAGACTGACCTTTCGTAGTTCCGATTCGGCACCTTTCTGGGTGGGAGTGCCAGTCCTCCTAGCAATAGCCTCTCACCCTCTCACCCTTCCCATATCCTTCCTCAGACTCATCCTGCCCCAAGTCCACATGTGTTTCTGTCTGATGAATCAGTCCTCTGGCGATGCACGCCCGCATCTGGGAACAGGGTGGAATTTACCGGGGACTCTTTCCTGACCAAGTTTGCCCTTTGGGCGAATTGGTTGTGGTAATGGTATGGCACCAGGATTTGTTTGTGGCAACGTCAAGAGTTCTCTAGGCGTGTCTTGAACCCCGTGGTGGTCCGAGGACACCTCGCGGCTGAGCCACATTATCTCTTGACATCTAGACTGAAATAACATGGAAACCAGTTGGAATGGGGGTGGGAGGAATTCGTAAACGGGAATGAGATGTATGGTTTTACCCATTGCCGGACAGTAGGCATCTCCCCCCCCCTCCAGGCTGATTTAAATCGTTTTACGACACACAGAAAAAATGCTTGTTTGGTAAGAGGTGACGTGGAGGTTTCTCTGTACAAGGTTTGCTGTGTGCCGGCATCCATGCATTGGAGTTGTATTCAACACATCTTCAAAACTATGACGTCATTTGTTCGATATGGGTTTTAGATGTTCTTGTCCATAGGGTCGTGCTTCGGGCTGATAGGGTCCCGATCCCTTGAAGCCCCCTTCAGTCCGGGGTCGGCTTGGAAGCTGCAGAAAATTGCCTCTTGTAGGTATGACGCCATTTTGAAAGGGGTAAACAGTTTTACGACCGCGAGCAAGAATGAGCTGCATAATTCATCCAGGAAGTAAAAGTTGGGGAGGGAGAGGGGGGGGGAGCTCATGTAACGACCAGCAGCTGCAGTGGTTGTAAGAGTGAAAGTGGGAAATGCAACAGCAGCAGCAGCAGCCTAAGGTGTGGAGTAGTCTGTGTGTCAGCTGTTTGTGGAGCTGTCATTTGGCCTTTCGAGCAAACCGCCTCCGGAGTGACGGTGAGCTGTGGAGATTCGCCCCAAACGGATGATGGGGGAATGTGAAAGGGTTATCACATTGGGCTATTTTCCTACCAACCTCCGATGTATGAGCAATACCGTCCACTCTCAGAACTTTTTCATTCGCCGTTAAATCACAAATTGACAAAAAAAAAAAAAAAAAAAATCATAACAAAAATACATAGAATGTCATTTTGTATGCTGGAGACAAATTATTTTTCTCCAGCATACAGAAACACATAGAATGTCATTTTGTATGCTGGAAACAAATTATTTCCCTCCAGCATATCAGTTTCCTTCCAGAAAACCGCGAGCGGCTGCACATTTGCTCCAACAGTCCGAGAAAAATTAGCATAGTGTGATACCACCTTCACCCGGAATTATGACCAGCTGAGGTAGACGGCCAGCTGAATGTGGAACAATCACCAGCTGGAATAACCGTCGGTGGGAAACGTCTAGGTGGTGCACCAGATGGCTTCAGTAGACATGCAGCTGGCTGGAGAGCTCGTTAAGTATTTCAGGCTAGATGATCTGAAGGGAGTCGGGTAGGGGTGGGATCAGCCAGACATACTTGTTCATACAATACATCTGCGCATGCGTGCTAGTAAAGGTCGTTTAAATATTGGCCCCCGTGCAGGTCGAATTGCTGGAACGGAAAGTGGAAAAATACAATTCTTTGTTGAACTCGTTGCCTTTTTTTCAGTTTTAAAATATTCATTCCCTTTTTGGATGAGATTCATAGTGGGGAATTTTCCAGCGCCATTTTTATTCCCCCATTCCGTATCATGGGTGTTTCTGTTGGAGAAGCACATTCCAAGGCACTCCTCCCCCACCCCCCTCCGTCCCCCACCTCTCCCTCTCCCTCCCCCACCTCTCTCTCCCTCCCTCTCTCTGTCTCCCTCCCTTTCTCTCCCCCTCCCTCCCTCTCTCCCTCCCCACCTCTCTCTCTCTCTCTCTCTCTCTCTCTCTCTCTCTCTCTCACCGATTTTATCATCTTTATCAAATGGCAGAGTATTTCATTCATCTCAGGAGTGGACCCCGATCCGAAGAGGTCACGTCTTGTCGAGTGTTAGCCAGAACAAGATGTACAAATATTACCACTCAGGGAAGTATGATAAGTTACATCACAGGAACGTTGCCGAAATAAAGATGTACTACTCAGCTGTTTGGATTTCCATTATTGGGATTGTGGGGGTGGGAGTGGTGGCCGTTCACAGCAGCAAGGTGTTACTGGACACTAGACCGACCGGACCTCCTCAAGGAAGTGGTGAGGAGAGAGGGGGAGAGAGGAGAAAGCGACGGATGACTCCAGTGTTCGATTCCTTCGGATTGGATGTCAGGCAGACTTGTGGCGTGGAAATGGCTAACGATGCACAGGCAGAGCGAGAGCAAATGTCCAATACTCCCTCCCCTTCCCCCCCCCCCTCTCTCTCTCTCTCTCTCTCTCTCTCTCTCTCTCTCTCTCTCTCTCTCTCTCTCTCTCTCTCTCTCTCTCTCTCTCTCTCTCTCTGTGTGTGTGTGTGTGTGTTGTGATTCCTTAACCTCTCGTTTTACCTCTTCCTCTTGACTTCCCTTGCCCCATTCTCGTTCTCTTTTGACTTCGTCGGTACTTCCCTGACTACTTGTGTGTATTCGAGGAAACTCCCCCTCCCCCCCTGCCGTGACTGGAGGTACAGTTGGTGTGTGAAAAGTTCGTCTTCCCACACAGTCCATTGATCCATCGCCTTGTGGAGTTTTTTTCCAGCTGAATAGAATTGCCGGTCGCGAGCCAGATGCCTATCCTGAAAGGCGACGATATTCCACAACTAGTTAGCAAGCTGACAAATGTTGGGAGTTTAATTTCATCATGTTAAATCGATTATTAAGGCTCTTTAGCTGTTAGGAGTTTGATTACGATATTGGATGTAGTATGTTAGAGAGCCACCGTGCGATGTGATGGCTGTCATTTGTTCTCATTGGCTACATGCCCATAAAACGGCCCCTTGCTTTGCTTTGGATGTTTTATATTTGTTTTATTATTATTATTATTATTTTAGGTCATACCAGACAATTTTATTTTGCTGGGAGGATTGAAACTTGAGTTATTTAATTCACCTTCGTGTATTGGGGAAGGAAGGGGTTCCTCTTGGATCAGCAGGATACCACGGTGGCACCCTCGCTATGACAGTGTTCTGGTATACTGCCACACGATTTTATTCAGCTTGGACAAGACGTACTCTTCATATTTGCAAGACTTGTTCCTTGTGTAGAATATATATATGTATTTATATATTGATAAAATAAACTTTTTATCCCACAGTCGGAGAAAAGAAGACACTAATGTCGAACGTTCTGACCCAGAACGTTCGACATTAGTGTCTTCTTTTCTCCGAGTGTGGGATAAAAAGTTTATATATATATATATATATATTTAAATATATACATATATATATATATATATTCCGTTCTGCATTAAATTTATAGTCGCTGACAACCATCCTACACAAAGACCTACCCCCCCCCTCCTGAAGTCGTTGCTGATTGGCCGAAGTTATATTTGTTATCTTGTATTAAGTTAACATAAAAATTGACGCAATATCGTATCGCTGTGTGGCAATCTGCAAATATATCGGGATGGGAAAATAAACCATGAGAACGTGGAGAGGGAAGGGTTTGGTAAGGAGGAGGTGTGGCTTGTAGACGGTCGTGCTGGCGGTGACTAAAAGGACAATACCAAATGCGCCGCGTAACCAGTTATCCCCCAACAAGCTAGCCATATAAGGTGGCGATCGGGATCAGTACAGAGCCCGTGAGTTGCCAGTCCCGGGTAGACGGTAGATAGCCTGGACAGCGTATTATATTAGGGCGAATCCGTGCTTGGTGGTGGTGCCTGTCCGTTTGCCTGAAGTATCGAGACCACAGTTCCCAATGGCATAGAGAATGGACGGGCGGTGACTTCTGGCTCGTACGCAGAGGGCTGTTGTACTTTGTTCAGTTGTACTTTATGCCCCCCACCCACTTTTTTTTTTTTTTTTTACCACTGGGGCCTCCTAAATTTTGTAGCCTACAGTACATTCTGAAGCATGTGTCGGCAGCGGCGGTGGTAGCTCGCTTTGCCACGAGCATCAGGCCTGTGATCCCGCGGAACTGGTGAAGTGTTCCAAACTCTGTCCAATTTTCCGAGCTTGGCAACCCCCGGAGGCTGTGAGTAAACTCGACCGTGCGCAGGCAACCCGTCATCTGTTTTGGGAGGGGGTGGGTGGTGCTGCGAGCTTGTTGCTCACAGGCGGCAGGAGTCAGGATAGCGGAACAGACAAGACACAAACACAGCTTTGAGGCAACCGGGATCGGGTAGCGTAGGTTGTATAGGGCAATAGTTCCTCTCGTGTATCCCCATATTTTATGTATTGCTGTTCCTTAGCATCCTGGAGGTCATTTGAGGAAGTGGAACAGAGGAGAAACAAACACAGCTTGGAGGCGATCGAGTCGGGATGATGGGGTCGTATAGGGCAAATACTTCTCTTCCTTCGTGTATCCCCATACTTTATGTATTGCTGTTCTTTAGCTTCCTTGAGGTCACATCACCACTGAATAGATTTTTCGGGTGCACAGACCCCAGGTGGAGAACTAGTGGTATAGGGGTTCGTTTGGATATTACGAAGAGAGACACATCGAAGTTGTTACTGATGACATGCCTTTACCAGAAGAAACCATGTTTTATACGAAGGGAGGCTTCGGGCTGCATGTCAGATTTATGCTTTAATGCCTTGAGGGTAGGGCGAGGAGCAGCAGCAACCTGGGCAGAGTGGAAAGGAAAGGAAAGATACAAGGTGAGGTGACAACAAAAGAAACTGCGAACAGACAAACATCGAGTGAAGAGAGATGATAAGGGAAGAATGACGGAAACGAATCGAAAGCATAGACAAATTAAGAAAGCCCTCCCTATCTCTCTCTCTCTCTCTCTCTTCTATATATATATATATATATATATATATATATATATATATATATATATATATAGAGAGAGAGAGAGAGAGAGAGAGAGAGAGAGGTTGTTTGTTGATCGCTCTCGTGGCAACCGTCTTGTTCTCTGGCACCTTTGACCCACACTCCGCCAGCACAAAGGACTCGAACCGGGTTCTGGATCCCGCTTAATGAAGGCGGAAATATATACAGAATGAAGTGGAGTGCCTCATTGTTTAATACTGGCACACGTTTCCAAAGGACCGAACTGTAGTTTACCAACGCTTCTATCCTTTGTTTCCAAAAGAAATGTTGTAAAAGGCTTATTGTATCGGTGGGGGCGTTTGGCTTTGTACTTGCTGTACACAAATGTGCCCTACGCAGCGCATTGTGAAAGTGACCTGGTATGACATTAACGTGTTCAAGGACCACTGAACAACCGAGAATCCCTGGCGGTAACTTCCCCTCTGGTGGCCAACGAGAACAGTGTCTCATAACCTAGGGTGCTGAAATCAGTTTTGGGGGGAGCTGGGAAGTGAATAATGCGCTATAGTATTTAACTTCACTTTCCTTTATCCTTCTAGTAATAAGATATTCACCATAGTAAAGGGAATGCTAAACTACCTAGACCTGACTACTACAGGGGTGCCCTTAGGGTCGGGAAAGATTAAGAAAAACTGCTCAAGAATCAAGAGCCCCGTTGAGTACCCTGAGAACGAAAGTCCTCCATCCTTGGAGACCCGTTGCAAGATAGGAGGACCCGCGGCGGTGTTCCCCCTCGGCGGGAGACCGGAGGCCTCGAAGATCGTTCGCCGTCTCATTGACCCGCTCACCACGCTCGAGTGAACTTTCCTTGGCAGCATCTTCAAGTGGAAGTAATGGGACAAAGAAAGGCACAGTTTAAATTCCCACTCTTTTCCTGTTCCCTCTCTCTCGTTTATTCTTTGTTCATCATTCCTTCTCTTTCATTCTTCTCTCTCTCTCTCTCTCTCTCTCTCTCTCACACACACACACACACACACACACACACACACACACACACACACACATATTCTCTCTCTCTCTCTTATTATTATTATTATTATCATTATTATTGTAATAATAATAAATAATAATAATAATAATAATAACCACCCTAAGGTCGCTTGGAGTCATAGGTGCTACTGGTCAGAGAGGGCCTTGGGGATGTTGCTTGGTGTTTGCTCGCCATGGAGAAACAGTACATGTTTATATCATGCTGAGGAAAATGTTGCTCTGTTTCTTGAAAAGTGCGTCATCGACTAAACGCCTTCATCCTTCGTGGGGATGAAGATGTCTTTTCCTTCTGTAGGTATAATGACCACATAAGTACAGTCATTGCTGTATGGGAAAGAGAGAGTGAGAGACTTTTTGTGTCACCCCTACGGACCAGATTCATACTGCATTCTTTTATGATTGGGAACTATTATCCACTCAAAAGAGAGCTATCAATTTCAATTTACTGTGTCCTTCTGTTCCACCACTCTCCTTAAATATATCGGCGCAGTGTTGTCCTCAAGAATAGAAGCGTTGGTTATCGATGACGAAATAATACGTTCCAGTGTTTTCGACCCTGATTGGCCTGTGATACTAAGAGCTACTTGTTTTCATCATAATTGTGATTAGCCGAGGTGGCTTCGTCTTCGATCCTTTTACTTGTTCATTTATATATTTAATATGGTTATTATTTTATTATTTTTTTCCTGCTTTCCTACTTCTCTAGATGGTGGTTGCATGTCCTTACCCCTCCACTTGAACCACCACCATCTCCCTTACCACCACTTCCACTTTCATCACCACCATCGTTGTGGCCGCGATCTGGGATTGGGTCTCTCCTGTCGTTCCCATTGTAGAATGCTCGTGTAGAGCACTGTACACGTTTCCCCCTGGTCTCTTGCTTACCCACGAGTGCCTCAGCACCCAGTTGAGAGTCCGAGTGGGGTGGGAATCTTTGATGGGGAGTTAGTGTGATGTTTGCTCCACGGGGGGGAAGGGGGAAGGGGTAGGCGGGGGGAGTGTTGGTCGCTCTGCCGCCCTGGCACAAAACTGCCCGTGTGTTGGCACCCCAAGATAATAAACAACAAACATGAAAGCAGTATGCATACAACCCTATTAGGGATTGTTTTGCATATAAAAAGATAGAACGAGGGGGTGGTGGTGGGAGGAGCTGTTCACATGCTTGCTGGCGTGTTTAGGTGTGCAGGCGTGTGTAGATTCCGTGTTTTGTTGCGTGTCTGACTCGCGCTACGTTGTCTGGCCGGGCCCTACACGCCTCATTGTTTTGCAAGTGGTTGTTCCGGGTTTGGCCGTGCTGTCATTCCATCAGCATCGGATGGCTGGCACTGCCAGAGAGCGAAGCAGAGGCACGGGGGGCGAGAGGGGGGGGGTAGGGCGTGGTGTGCGCACCTCCTCCCTGGGAGTGGGTGGGACCAGGGGGGAGGGGGGCACGGTATGGTCCGCAGTGTTCCACTCCCGACCTGCATATTGCAGACCTTCTTAGTGATGGCGGGATGTTGCAGACATAATTTTCCACACCAGGAGTAGAGCCGTCTGGCTGATGTATTCTTGTCAAGTGTTGGTGCCGCTTGGAACGAGATTTGAAGGCGTTGCTCCTCCTTACCCCCCCCTCCCCCCGGCACCTTCCTCCCTCAGAGTGAGTGGAATGAGAAGGGTAGAAACCTGTTCCCTTTCTTTTGTAGGGTGGCGTTGACCTACAGATTGAACTCCTCCAGAGTTGAAATTTCGTGTATTTTTTCTCATAATTTGTACCTTCAATGCTCACGTATGCATACATGTATAACCTCATACCACGGGCTGAATACCCGCATAGAGCCCAGGGTAGAAGCAGCAAGTGGCCACCATTAGATTAAAATCTGTTTAACTTTAATCTGGTATCAGGAGAGTTTTGTTATCGTTTCAATCTTAGATTTATAGTGTATGATTGCAGATAATCTGAGCAACGAATTCTTTCAATCTGTCTTTTTGGAGAGCAAAAGCGCACAGCCCAACACTTTAAAAGAGAAAAAATCAGCTCTTGTTATAACAGTAACAGCGTAATCAAAATAGAATTTTCCTCGCTTTCATCCCGGCGAGTAAAATGCATCGGGAATATATACGGTGTATTTTGCTGTTGAACCTTCAGACCCAGGCTCTTGTTGTTGCACAACAAGAACAACAGCAGCAGCAACAAGAGGGGAAATGAATTTAGATTTTTATGCTGCTAATTAGGACGGTTTTATTCAGTTGAGCGTAGGTCCCCGGCTTGAACGAGACCATGGTTGGTCGATACCCAGCCCAGACCGTAGTTTGACCTCCAAAAGAATAAGATCAAGTGGCGTTTGGCGCGAAGTTCCCATTGCTTTACCGAAAGGTCTTCAACAACGAATCACAAAGATTGCGCAATACACCTCCTGACACTTTTATTTGCTCTGGCAAATCCCAATAGATTCTGTGCAGCTGAGGACAACCCTGTGCTGAAGGGGTTGTTACACACACACACACAGACACACACACACACACACACACACACACACACACACACACACACACACACACACACACACACACACATATATATATATATATATATATATATATATATATATATATATATATATATATATTAATATCTGGGGAGCAGATTCTCTTGCATGCATGCATATATATATATATATATATATATATATATATATATATACATATATATACACACACGCGCGCCCGTGCGCGCGCGTCCTGGGGTCTAGTTTTTTCTCATCCGAAGCGTCGCACGGTGAAAAGTCAACGCTGGTTGGTTAGTTTGGTCTCTGCCACTTTCATCGCAAATGTCAAGAATTTCACTTCAGGAACCATGGTGATGTGACGTGCACACTGAGGTTGGGAATTGGTGCCTTTCGACCGGTTGCTGCCACTGCACTGTGAAACGTGGACAGTGCACTGGTCTGCGTCAAGATGTTCCTGGCAACATTCCAAGGCAGATGAAAGGTAGACCAGGCTACCACAAATGTAGACCTTTATGAAAATCCATACAAACACGCATTAACACTGCATATTTCAATACAGGTTCGATAAACACACCTCGGGAGGTCAGTATATAATACTATGTAACTGCAGAATTCAAGCTTAATATTGTTAAAACTATCCTGATTATGTTGCCGATGGCTGCTCCATCAGGCAGGAGGGAGGGATTTTGAAGATAATTTGATTTTTGGCGACGGTGATGTGATTAAGTAATTATATTGAACTCTTGCGATTTCCACCTTGCGACCTTTAAAGAAGAAGAATTGGGAACGCACGGGGGTGTTGCACGTGTCAGGACTCTTGGAAATCATCTTTGGCTCTTTTCCATTCGCTTGTTTGCAAGTCCGATATTGTTGGAAGATCCGCCTCTACATTTCCTTATTTTTCTCAAAGTTAATGTGCTAATTTTACTTTGCACACCTGTTCAGTTGTTCATTTTATCTTTGTAAATCTTGCGTCGTTAAATTAAGTATTTTGTTAGCAATCACTGGCGCTTCTATCCATGGGTATAATATAGCACCCAAGAGGTGGAGTCCTAGAGGAAGAAAGGGGAGCTGGAAGGTAACATGACGGAGAGATACCAGTAGAAGATAAAAGTGATTATATAAACAGATGGAGTAAACCTGAGAGACAGAAATGGCTTGAGAAAGAGAGTAGGAAATGTGTGTGCAGAATGAAACGGCAATGCAGGATTATTGGTCCTTCAGTGTCCTGTTAGTCAATTGTGGACGAGGGTGGGGGAGGGAGTCGGGGGCAAGGACGCCATTGTGGCTCCTGCCTTGCCCTCGGTCGCTCTCGCACGCCGCGCGCACTTCAGTTGCTGGGCAGACCCAATAAGGAATGCGGCGTTGCCCATGAGAAGCTTCGTGAACGCTTTACATACGTTGTTCTGGCTGCTTAAGGATCTACTCTGAAGGAAGGGTGATGTGACAGCCGGGCCGGGTCACGCCATAACATGTCTTGAGAATTACGCCACGGTTCGGCTGCGGTCTGCATAGGTATCAGAATCACTCAGTAAAAGGGACCCTTGCTGCTGGCTGCAGGTCGTCAGTTCTTTTAGGGGATAAAAAAAAAAAAGTGGTTTTAACCTTTGTCTACCGTGTGACCTTGTGCACTCCAGTCATCTACCTGGAATTTTTCCCCCCAAATATTGCTCTGGTCCCTCTTCTTCCTCCTACTCCTCCTCCTCACCACCACCCACGTTCTCATCCAGAACAACATCGTAATCATTCTGGTCTTTTAACCCGCAGACATCTTGACACACGTTTACTTGTGGGTTGTCAATTGTTACATATTCAACGTTATCTTCGTTATATATTCATAATACGAATGCATTAGTCTTTATTCGTATTGGCATGGGTCCCATTTCTTGTGCCCTCCTCCCTCGTTGGGTTATGTGTGCCTTGCACTCCGCCCTTGTGTGTTGGCCCGGGGTTCTTCGACCAGAGGTCCTGTTGCCCCATGAGGACTGACGCCATGACGAACTGGCTGGTGCAGACTTGTCATTGGGTCACGTGGTGACCAGGCCCTCTTAGCATCATCATCATCCAATTCCTTGGAAGCTACATTGCCTTGATTAGATAACAGGGGAGAGAGATACACGGCAGTGCAGTGTAGACGAAAAATAAGATATTGATGCAATGGGAGTGCAAAATTTATCCAGAAGCAAAGTATTTGTAGTCCATGCCGTCCATGCAAAAACTAAAGGAATAAATGAATATATCAATAAATGAAAATTGCCGGAGGCAACCAGAATGAAATAATCCTCGACTCTCGGTGGGGCCTCATTCTTGGCGAAAAGAGGTTAAGTGGTTGGCTCTTAACTAGAATATGTGCCCGACACCAGACACCGAATTGGGGTGAACTAGAAAGATGGTTTTGGTAACGGGGCTATATGTGGGACAGCAAACTAAAAAATATTAATTGAGACGGATCACGGAGACTGTCTTATTTTATTTATTTATTTATTTACTTATTATTTTTTCTTCTAAAAGAATGATCTATCAGAACTGAGGGAATAAAGAACGAAACACGACAGACATGCGTCTGGCAGAGACGCCGCGGTGTGCAACAAGTGCTGCTGTGACGTCATGGTGTGGTTGACCACTGTTGATGGAGTGAGGTTGAAGGTGGTGTCGACTCACTGGTGGCGCGGGTCGTCCATGAGGAGGAGGAAGAGGAGGAGGACGAGGAGGACACGGCCATCTGGTAGTGTGGTCTGCGAAGTAGTCTGACAACAGACGACGAGGCCACTCGGGACAGAGGAGACGAGTGAGTGCCTTGGTTGCATACATGTCATTAATGAGTTGCTCCATCCCGTTTTATGGCTTTTCTCGTATGGTTCGCGGATTTTATTTTGGTTATGTGGCCGTAAAGGGTGTCGTGCATTTTATGTTTATGTAAATGGCGCTATGGTGTTTATTGTATGTGAAGTGAAAGAAGTAGACGTTTAGGGTGCAACAGCAGTATTGTAGTGATATACTCGTACATTCTCTTGACATATATTTATAACGTACGTATGTGTGGTGTGTGTGTGTGTGTGTTTGTGTTTACCTAGTTGTATTTTACGGGAACAGCTGTTCGTAGTGACCCGTCTTTGTATCTTTCACCATCAAGTTTGTTCTTAAATTCTTGTATAGTTTTTGCACTCACTGTTTCCTCATCCAATTTATTCCAGATATCCACCACTCTGGGAAACTGTTCTTTTTCGGATCTCTTCCATAACTATCCTTTTTAAGTTTCTTTTCATGTCCTCTTGTTTTTATTTTATCCCACTTTAATAAATCATCTTTATCGAGGACTTCCATCCCTTTCATAATTCTGTAGATGATCAGTAGATCTCCTCTTTCACTTCTTTGTTCCAGGGTTGGTAGTTCGAGTTTGGACAATCTTTGTTCGTATGTCAGTTTGGAGAGTGTTGGTGCCATCTTTGTCGTTGCTCTTTGAATTCTTTCTAATTTCTTTATATTCTTTTTAGCAGTGGGTTTCCATAGTGTCGCAGCAGCGTACTCCAATCTTGGTCTTATCAATGTAACTAATATTTTCTTTACCATTTCATTATCCAAGTAGCCAAAGGCCATTTTCATTGATCTTAGTAAATTGAAGGTTTCTCCGACTATTTTGTTGATATGTTTGGTGCCATGTCATTGCTGATAATTACTCCTAGGTCCCTTTCCGAGTTAACTTTTTTTAACTTCCTTTGTACCAATTTTATGTTGTCCCGATATTCTATTTTTACTTTTTCCAAATTCCATTATAATACATTTCTTGATGTTGAAGTTCTATTCTCACTTTTGACTCCATTCCCAGACTTTATCCAGGTCTTTTTGTAGTGATTTACAATCTTCCTTTGTACTTACTCTCTTTAGTAGTTTTGTATCATCTGCAAAGTTCATATAACATTCCACACCTTCATCCATGTCATTTATATATATGGCAAACATTATCGGAGCCAATATAGAACCTTGTGGGACTTCACTTATCATTTCTTCCCAGGTCGAGTTCTTGTCTCTAAGTACCATCCTCATTTTTCTTCCGTTCAAGAAATCTTCCTTCCATTCCAATAACTTTCCTAGTACTCAACCTATTATTTCAGATTTTCTTAGCTTTTTGTGTGGTATTTTGTCAAATACTTTTTGTAGATCTAAGGCACAATCTGCCCATCCGTCCCTTTCTTGCATTATACCTATTAGCCTAGAGTTAAAACAAATCAAGGGGCACATAATCTTCCATGTCTAAATCCAAATTGCTTTAGATTTGCATATTATTCTCTTCCAAATAATCCATTTACTTTTGATAACTTTTTCACATATTTTTGCTATTGTGCTTGTAAGGGAGACCGGTCTATAGTTAGTTGTATTTTCCTTGTCCCCTCCTTTATATATTGGTACAATATTTGCATTTTTCCAATCTTGTGTTACTTTTCCTGCTTCAAGAATTCAATTATCTTGTGTATTTTGTCCGTTAGTTCATCTATACATTCTTTTGATATCCAATTTGCAATTCCATCTGGCCCGCGTGTGTGTGTGTGTGTGTGTGTGTGTGTGTGAGGGAGCATGTGAAGGGAGTGAAGAGGGAGATAAGGGTCCTGAATCATTTATGGCTGATTGTACAAGCTAGTTTCTTTGGGACCTTTGTTGCTCGCGTGGGAAGATGGTTCCGTCTTTTCCCTCCTTTTCTCATAAATTTGTCCGTCGTTTCCAGACGTAAGGTAGGTGGTGGATGGATGAGCGATCACATTTTGTAAGAAGGGGTACTCTGGCCAAAGGGGGGAAGACGGCATAAATGCACGAATGTGGGAATGCGTATATTACCATATATAAATTAATTGTATATTTGTAGTTCGGGGATTAGCTTCCATAACTTATGAGAAAAAGTCAGTTACTGCGGTTAAAGGAGGTTGGGATAAAATTTCCTCACCACACCGACATTTCCTGACGATCAAGAAGCCCTTTGGGTCATTGTGAACACCTAACACCTCAGGGGGCTTGGGAGTGGGCAAAGGTACCCGTGGTTCGAATCCAGAACCCTGGACCGTTATCTCTTGCTGGTTTTGCTTTCATAACATACCGCTGCCTCTTGGGTATGTGCATACATGTGCTTGCCCTACCTTATTAGTTCCCGTGTATCTCTCTCCCTCTCACACACGCGCGCGCGCACACATACACAACTTCGATTTCCATCTCTTTCTCTGACATCTGACTAAGGTTTGGTTCTTATTTTCCTTGAATGCCTTGAATATCTTTGCAGTCCACAGTCCATCCTCCCCCTTTGTTATTTTCTAATCATTTCCTTTACTTGCCTTTTTCCTCGTACTTTTTGTTCCACTGTCAGAGCACTCACAGAATTAGGTTTATTCCCATCCCCCCCTTCTTTCCACTATTATTCGACCAACCTCTCTTGTGCGCGTCCAACGCACATGATTAAGAAATAAAGTGAGGGAATTCTATATGTGTGTGTATATATATTGTATCACGTACTGGACTCGTGATCGACAGTTATTTTCCTCCCGGTTGAGAGCTCCAAAGCTCATATGGACCATCTATGGGATTTCTGCGACCTTAAACACACACACACACACACACACACACATACACACACACACACACACACACACACACACACACACACACACACACACACACACACACACACACAAGCGCGCGCGCGCGCACCAGTCCCGTGCTCAGGGAAGAGGGTGACGGCTCCCAGTGTTCTGTTGCTCAGCGAGGGACCGATCTCGGGGCCGCTGACTTCGGAGTCCATGACGCTCCCAATACATCAGTATGATGGCAATTTCTTTCGGCAGCTCACCCACCCACACGTCTTTGTATTGTTCTGTTTGTCTAAATTGCCCTTGTCATGGTTCCTTTCAGTCTGTAAAGGATCACTTCTAGTGTATAATGCTTTGTCGTCCGGTAGATGCCTACTTACTCCATTTACACCTGACTTTCTTGACTAAGATATTACCCACTGGTATCACGATTTAGTTTGTTAGTATGTAGTGCCGGCTTGTGGAGTACAGTGCCATGCCGTGCCAGAGTGCCACACTTTTTTCAAGTGGGCACTTCAACACACCTCACCTAAGAGCCATTGAAGGTCAAGCTAGCCAGAACTACGGCTGCAGTGAAGGGCCTATTGTGTGTAGGTGAATCACGATGGTCATGGATCACGTGCTGGACTTTGAACAATAGGTATTACCTCTCGGATGAGAGCTCTAGCTTAAATGACTCGATCTATGAGTACTGTTTTGATCTTTGCGCGCGCGCACACACACACACACACACACACACACACACACACACACACACACACCCCAATTCTGTTCAAATGTTAAGGTGACTGCTTGCAGTGTTGTGATACTTTTCAGGTCCTGTTAGGGATCGATATTGGTAACTTGTATGTTTTTTGTGTTTTTAGGGGGTTTCTGTTCCGTACTGGGGTCAGCCGGACAAATTTCGTATCTAATGAAGTCTTGTTAAGACCAGCTCAAGCTTCAATGTGTTATTGCAGAAGAACATTAGATTCTGTTTAAGGCCGTGATGCTCTTGAGCGTTGACTAAACTCGAGAAATTCAGGGTCCGTTATTTGCATGGATGTTGTCTCGTTACTTTGCCTTCGACCCGAACATTGTGGCGGGGTCAGGAATGACCCATCGTCCACGAAGTACCGAGGTGGGATGGGCGTTGATAGGGTTTTAATGTGTTATGTAGTGGATGTGTAATTTAACTTTATTATTTATGTGTGTATATCTGTATGTGTGTGATCGTCCTGTACACAAAGTTGATTCACGTACATACATTATAACTCGTGTTCAGCTGGTCGTGAATTGGGAAATGTAAACAGTGTTCGTGGGTCAGCGGCTAGTATGGCCAGCTGTGGCTTTCGTGGTGGAGAGTTCGGGGGTGAGTTCGAGGTGACTGGCCAGTGGCAACGCGACGACGTTGCTCAAGGAGCGGCCCTCGCCTCGGAGGTCCAAGTGACGAGGTTCGTTAGGGCGCATCGGGGTCCTAATGGAGTTTGTGTGTCGAACGGGCAGGTTGGGGTGGGGGAGGACCAAGGGGAGAGATGGAGTGGCACTGGAGGAGGGGGAGGGGATAGGAGTAGAGGGGAGCATTCTAAGGGGACGATGGCCTAAGGGGGAAGGGTGATGAGAGTTAAGAGACGAGTCGGGGTTGGGTCGCAAAGTTTGGTTGGATAGTTGCAAGGACAGGCGAGGCAACTGCCGGAGACGGACAAGGGGACGAAGAAAGAGAGACGAGGAGAAAGTGCGAGAGAGAGAGAGGAGGAAGGGAAGGGAAGGATAAAAACGAGGGGAAATGTTAGCGATGGTGTGTTCGTCAAAGTGGCATTGTGAGTGGAATATAAGGTGTACAGATGAGTACGAGCTGGAGACGAGGAGGGAAACGTGACGGTTGGAGTCGACCTCGACAGACTAGGAGTATCGGATGTTGCGAAGCTGGAGTGAGCAAGGAAGGCAGTGGAAGGAGATGATGGATGATGCGGCTGGCCCTCCTGACCGCTGGCTAGACTTGCTAAATCGGCAGTGCAGCAGCCTCCCCCACCCCACATCTCTCTCACCGGCAGCAGCAGCGTTTGTTAGGGGGGGGGGGCGCACGCGCACGCACACACTCACTCACTCACTCACTCACTCACTCACTCACTCACTCCCACTTCACCTCCCACCTCACCTCCCACAGTAACACTCGGGCTCGATTCTCCTGGAACTTGACCTCGCCTGCTCGCTTCCAAATTTATTTGCATTGCTGCCCGCGTTTTGTATACAGCCCCAAAGACTCCAGTCCAGGAGCCTTCTTTCTTATGGTGCCATTAAAGATTTGGCCCCTGGAATGCGACGTAGGAAGTGGATGCTATGCAGTGGCGCCATAAGAAGGCTGGGGGAGGAAGAAAAATTTGTTCATGATTTCAATGAGAGCTGTAATCTTAAGCAGACTTAGAAGTGACCCAAATAAGTGGCATTTGCTGTCACTGCTGGATGGGTGGGCCATTGTCGGAGGACCACGTTAGGACACGAGGGTGACCTGCGAGGACCATTCTGCCCGAGATCGAGTGATGTGCGTGTCTTGCGTGCGCACACTTGAAGTGACCTAAGGGCCATGGAGTCACCTTGTGGGCTGGACCTATCTCTCGAGGGCCAACCTCACCCTCCACCCCAGTACCACAGGTCTTGTTTCGTATGGGCACTGTTGAGATGAGAAACGCCGTTTCCAGGGAATTAAGTAAAGGTAAATGAATATTATTTGGAAAGGAATAACAATATCAGCAGTGCCAATCTAGTCTGTGCCGCCTCTCAGATTGTAGTTCTGCTGCGGTAGAGGGCCGGGTTACTCGGAATCGCCCGTTGCAAACATGGATTTATGTAGTTCATTTGAAAGCAAATTACTACGTGGGACTCCGTCCCATCATGATTTATTAGGAGAAACACGATGACCAGTCACGGTGGATTGTGTGTTTGTGTCATCAGGATTGCGCGCCAGTCCTGACAGATGTCATCAGTAAATCCTGAGAAGAGCAAGTTGCGTATAACGAGTCCACAGGAGGCAGCAAGTTGTGGGCGTGGGAGTGGGAGGGGCGTAATCCTTTCGTCCTTGGGACAGATTCCTCCTGTAGCCATACGATTTTGTTCAGCCGAGGGGCGGCCCTTTAGGTGACACAAGTCGGAGGTCCTATGGAACTGCTGCGAAGATGTTAAAGGCGTTGCGAAAGAACTGCAGTAGCTGGGCCGCATCGGGGGGCACTTCGAGCGGGGCCGAACTGTCTCATAGCCCGGCGTCTGCCCTCGTTAAGACTCGACCTCCGACATGAGACCTCGTTAACGCGCGCAGCCTTCGGATAATCAAGGGTTAATGAAATCTTCTCCGAGCAGCAGCAGCAGCAGCGGCCGAACTCCAACACTCCCTTTGCCGTTCCTCCTCCTTCCTCCACCATCACGTCGCTCCAACGACGACAGATAATGCTCCAGCAGCGCCACGTTTCTCATACACACTCATTTACAACTTTACAACCCTGGGTGACATCTGTGCCCCGTTCCTTGTCAACAATCTCGCGCGTCTTTCCTGTGGATGGTGTCTTCTATGTCGCTTCGTTACAGCTTCCTCCCTTATGGCACTGTACTATGCCCTTCTGTCCCGTTGGAAGTCCACCTGTTCACCCCCATCAGTGTTAGTATATCTTCACTCCAGCACCTGTGCCCTTCTAACAGCTCGCTTGCCCTCAGCCCCGCAGTGCACAGCACTTCTGCCTCGCCATTAATATAAGAGAGTACCTCCAACCAGCCTTCCGAGGAACAGAACCGAGCCTCTTCTGAAACACATTACCTCCTGCCTCTCCAACAACGACACACAATCTCCCGGACCACATGCCTCCTCCTCCTCCTCCTCCTGCTCCTCTTCCGGTGAAATACCAGCAGCTTTCGCCTCTCCTACAACTGCCTCGTTCATCGCCCGCCTCTTCCCTCCATACTCAGCCACTCCTGCCCAGCAAGAGTAGAGTAGTGGTACCTTGCTTCTTCCCATCCTCGACACCCCACAATGGTCATGTATTCAGTTTTGTTTTACCCAGTGGAAGGCAGCTTTGTTCGGTTGAGGGGCGCTTTCAGGCTGGGACTAGCTGTCGCTCGACCGAGGCAAAGATTGAAGTGCTGGCAAACTGAAGTCCATAACAACAACGGCCCAGAGTCTTCTGGCATTACAACAGAAAGTTTAAAGCGCTTGTAAACTGTAGTTCATGGTAACAGCGATCCAAGTCCGCATGTAACTGAATGAAATCTTCTGGGATTAGAATGAAAGTCTTAAAGAAACACGTGACCATATCGTGTTGTAGTTGGAACTTCTATCCTCGAGGGCAGTGGTTCTTAATCCTTGGGTCGCGACCCAAAACTGGGTCGCCAAGCCATTTGAATGGGTCACCAAGGATTTGTGGACTTATTATTTCCTCAATATTCCTTTTCAAAATATTATCAAAGTATTAATCCTGATTGTAGAGCTCCTAAGTCATTATTGTCTAAGGTTAAGCCAAACACTGAGACATTGACGATTTAATTGAGGTGAAAAAACTACCAACATCTACTTTTGCCTTTTAAGTGTTTATGGAGGTAAGGGTCGCCATGTATCTGGACAGGATTTCGGGTCGCAGCCATAAAAGGTTAAGAACCACCGCTCCAGGGTTTCCAGTCTTTCTTCTGTATGAACTTCGTTGTTATGGATTCTCTCTCAACCCTCATCCTCACACTAAGGAATCTCCTCTTGCAACAACATTGCCCTGTCTTGTATAAGTTATGCCTTCCCTGTGCGAACACATCTTCATTCCCTTTCTCATCTCTCTCTCTCTCACACACACGCATCGACAACCGGGTTTTTTCTCAACTGATTAGAATCACTTGACGGCATCTGGAGAATGTTTACAGAACGATCGTCGGCGTCTATGGGCTAATCAAAGGAAGTGGCGCTGCTGCTGCTGCTGTTCCTGTGTTTCAGGAAACAACCTTTCGAAGTGAGATCGGCGACGGTGGCTCAAGCCACGAAGACCGTGACGCCACTGTCTGTCTGTCCACGACTCTTCCTTTCTCGTCTCGCCGAGAAGAGAAAGGGATGCAACAGCAAACCAACGTGATGTCAATTTTAACGTAATTACCTTGTACACGTATTGTGTGGGTCATTCGTAATGGCGGGTTGCACCGCCGAGGCAGATGATATGAAGAAATCGAAAAGGGTGATGTGTTTACACTGTCATGGCCATTTTTGACTGTACACAGTATTGGGAGCAGGAAATAAACTAAGAACACCAAACAGGTTTAGAGACCCAGTCAAGACAAGTGTTAACTGAAGGAGTGGGGAATCGAGATGAAGAAATCGCACAACCGGTGTGGATGCAATAAGTATGAAAGTGAGTAGGTATAAGCACACAATGCGGCTCTTCGGAGGGCAAACAGCTTTCGGTATTGCAGCAGCTACTCGAGTGTCCGACGGTATCTCGTATTTCGCCAGGGGTCGAGACACGAAAGAGAGAGAGAGAGAAAGAGAAAGAGAGAAAAGAGAACGAAGAAGAGAAGTGTGGGTCACGCGGAGATCGTAGAAAGATAATCAAGTGAAGGAGGAGGAACATCGGTGAGGTCACCTGTCCCGGCCGTCATCTGTCGACGAGGAAGATGGCTCTTCCCGCTTCTGGGACAGCTGCTCCTCGAAGCTTCAGTCGTGCCAGCCAGACCAAACCAACCACTATTTCCGCGCCACCCTCTCATCCAACGTTTCCTTCAACCTGTACTGTCTTCCATAACATTTGGCTCCTCCCCGCAACTGCATTCTCGTCTGTTCCCCCATCTCCCCTCTCCTGGCATCTCTTGCCCTCCTTCTCCTCTCCTCTCGTTCACTTTACGCCTGGTCCCGTGCCTCCTTCCGTTAGTGAGCATGCCGGGAGTCAATAGTATGGAAATGATAGCATTTTGCATGTCAATAGCGCATCTCTTAAGGCTGTAAAGGCGTCATGACTTGCCGTGGTTGTCAAATTTGGGTACGAGGGTGGACCGCGGTGGAGAGGATTAACATGATTTTTTTTTATATAAGTATTTAGGATTTAATACTATGTGTGTAATGAGGACTGTTTCTGGGTCAATTGGTGGACCGCGGTGGAGAGGATTAATATGATTTTTATTTTTATTTTTATTTTTATTTAGGATGTAATACTATGTGTGTAATGAGGACTGTTTCTGGGTCAATTAGAACCACTGGTGGAGCCACAGAGTCATTTTAACAGGGTTTGTTGCTCGGGTTTAGACATATTACTTCGGATGTGCTACGTCATTTAACACGTCGTCCAACTTCACCCAAGGATTTCTTTGGATTTATGCTCCTCAAACTGAACTGCGAGTTTAAGAACTGACTGAATGTAGTTTATGGTTTCCTTTCTGTTTATACAAAGGGAATGGGGTCGAGATGCTTTGCAGTTATGGGATAGAAGAAAAGGGTATTTACATAGTTCAGCGTACTGTAGGCCCCAAGACCAGGCTTTCTTTTTTTCGTGATTTACCACGAAGTTTGCACGTCTGTGGAGATGGATGGGTAAAGGTGGCGGATGGATGGGTAACGATGTGGTGGTGGTGGTGGTGGTGTCAGTGCTGGCAAACTGAAGTCCATAACAACAACGGCCCAGAGTCTTCTGGCATTACAACAGAAAGTTTAAAGCGCTTGTAAACTGTAGTTCATGGTAACAGCGATCCAAGTCCGCATGTAACTGAATGAAATCTTCTGGGATTAGAATGAAAGTCTTAAAGAAACACGTGACCATATCGTGTTGTAGTTGGAACTTCTATCCTCGAGGGCAGTGGTTCTTAATCCTTGGGTCGCGACCCAAAACTGGGTCGCCAAGCCATTTGAATGGGTCACCAAGGATTTGTGGACTTATTATTTCCTCAATATTCCTTTTCAAAATATTATCAAAGTATTAATCCTGATTGTAGAGCTCCTAAGTCATTATTGTCTAAGGTTAAGCCAAACACTGAGACATTGACGATTTAATTGAGGTGAAAAAACTACCAACATCTACTTTTGCCTTTTAAGTGTTTATGGAGGTAAGGGTCGCCATGTATCTGTACAGGATTTCGGGTCGCAGCCATAAAAGGTTAAGAAACACCGCTCCAGGGTTTCCAGTCTTTCTTCTGTATGAACTTCGTTGTTATGGATTCTCTCTCAACCCTCATCCTCACACTAAGGAATCTCCTCTTGCAACAACATTGCCCTGTCTTGTATAAGTTATGCCTTCCCTGTGCGAACACATCTTCATTCCCTTTCTCATCTCTCTCTCTCTCACACACACGCATCGACAACCGGGTTTTTTCTCAACTGATTAGAATCACTTGACGGCATCTGGAGAATGTTTACAGAACGATCGTCGGCGTCTATGGGCTAATCAAAGGAAGTGGCGCTGCTGCTGCTGCTGTTCCTGTGTTTCAGGAAACAACCTTTCGAAGTGAGATCGGCGACGGTGGCTCAAGCCACGAAGACCGTGACGCCACTGTCTGTCTGTCCACGACTCTTCCTTTCTCGTCTCGCCGAGAAGAGAAAGGGATGCAACAGCAAACCAACGTGATGTCAATTTTAACGTAATTACCTTGTACACGTATTGTGTGGGTCATTCGTAATGGCGGGTTGCACCGCCGAGGCAGATGATATGAAGAAATCGAAAAGGGTGATGTGTTTACACTGTCATGGCCATTTTTGACTGTACACAGTATTGGGAGCAGGAAATAAACTAAGAACACCAAACAGGTTTAGAGACCCAGTCAAGACAAGTGTTAACTGAAGGAGTGGGGAATCGAGATGAAGAAATCGCACAACCGGTGTGGATGCAATAAGTATGAAAGTGAGTAGGTATAAGCACACAATGCGGCTCTTCGGAGGGCAAACAGCTTTCGGTATTGCAGCAGCTACTCGAGTGTCCGACGGTATCTCGTATTTCGCCAGGGGTCGAGACACGAAAGAGAGAGAGAGAGAAAGAGAAAGAGAGAAAAGAGAACGAAGAAGAGAAGTGTGGGTCACGCGGAGATCGTAGAAAGATAATCAAGTGAAGGAGGAGGAACATCGGTGAGGTCACCTGTCCCGGCCGTCATCTGTCGACGAGGAAGATGGCTCTTCCCGCTTCTGGGACAGCTGCTCCTCGAAGCTTCAGTCGTGCCAGCCAGACCAAACCAACCACTAGTTCCGCGCCACCCTCTCATCCAACGTTTCCTTCAACCTGTACTGTCTTCCATAACATTTGGCTCCTCCCCGCAACTGCATTCTCGTCTGTTCCCCCATCTCCCCTCTCCTGGCATCTCTTGCCCTCCTTCTCCTCTCCTCTCGTTCACTTTACGCCTGGTCCCGTGCCTCCTTCCGTTAGTGAGCATGCCGGGAGTCAATAGTATGGAAATGATAGCATTTTGCATGTCAATAGCGCATCTCTTAAGGCTGTAAAGGCGTCATGACTTGCCGTGGTTGTCAAATTTGGGTACGAGGGTGGACCGCGGTGGAGAGGATTAACATGATTTTTTTTTATATAAGTATTTAGGATTTAATACTATGTGTGTAATGAGGACTGTTTCTGGGTCAATTGGTGGACCGCGGTGGAGAGGATTAATATGATTTTTATTTTTATTTTTATTTTTATTTAGGATGTAATACTATGTGTGTAATGAGGACTGTTTCTGGGTCAATTAGAACCACTGGTGGAGCCACAGAGTCATTTTAACAGGGTTTGTTGCTCGGGTTTAGACATATTACTTCGGATGTGCTACGTCATTTAACACGTCGTCCAACTTCACCCAAGGATTTCTTTGGATTTATGCTCCTCAAACTGAACTGCGAGTTTAAGAACTGACTGAATGTAGTTTATGGTTTCCTTTCTGTTTATACAAAGGGAATGGGGTCGAGATGCTTTGCAGTTATGGGATAGAAGAAAAGGGTATTTACATAGTTCAGCGTACTGTAGGCCCCAAGACCAGGCTTTCTTTTTTTCGTGATTTACCACGAAGTTTGCACGTCTGTGGAGATGGATGGGTAACGATGTTGGTGGTGGTGGTGGTGGTGTCAGTGGTGGTTGGATGGTTAGGTGGTTGGTTTGTTGGTTGGTTGGAGTGATGGTAGAGGTGTGGTGGTGATGGAAAAGTGATGGTAGTTGATGTTGAAGGCTGGGAACCAATAAAAGCAGTGCCGGCCGGCGGGGTGTAGGGGACAGGAAAAACCAGTTGACAGATAATTTTGGGCCAGTGCTCCGGTGTTAAAGTACGAGTATTCCTGCCATAAACGACTAAGTCCCCTCGGACCCAAGAAGGCGGCGCGCTATCTGGAACAGTCCTAAAGGCCTTTCATGAGGCCCTAAACAAGTTGAACGTGGGAGGGAGAGAAGGCGTCTGGGCCTGGAGGCAAAATTGTTGCGGAGTTGGATGAGAACGGGGGAGGAGGGACAGGGAGGATCGTGTTATCTCTAAGAGGAACGTTACCGCCCCCCTGCAGGTTAAGGAGTGCACCAGCTGCGAGGGAAGACCTCCCAATGGGCCTCCGCCCGCCTTGCAGCAGGTCTTCGAGAAGGTTCTTGAGTGTCCATGTTAATCAAGACCAATGGACTCCTCTTTGAACACCTGACTACTCCTCCTGTTCCTCTCTCTTTAATCCTGTCCTGCCTCTTTTAACACTGGAGTTATAGTCACGTCATGTGAATGCACGTCCACTCTCCCTATTTTGTCTATCTAGAGCTCTAGCGCTAGTTCTAGTCGTCCCTCCCGCGCACAAACTCATCTGGAGCGCCCAGCCATTGCCCCTTCCCTCGAGGTTGCGGTGATGCCGAAGACCCTCCCCCTTGCTGCTCACAACTGCATTAGAACCCCTGATAAATGGCGTATATTCTGCGTACTTTTATTAACAGAGTATGGTAGGATGGACTATGGCTATTGAAAAGTCATTATACAGTAGAAGCAGTGGATATGACTACCAAGTTTGAGTTACACTAGATGGTTTCGAAATGGTGCGAGGAAGACGAGGTATTATCACTCTCCGCTCTGGCTGGTACTTTTCTTATTACGGTTTCTGCCAGGTTATTTCATACGTGTCCGTGGCACCACTCTCCACCCTCAGGGCAGCGAAGACGGGAAGAAGTAACCCACCCTTACGGGGAGGGGGGGGGGCAATTTTCCTCTTATGTGAATCCGACTTGTCAGGTTAAATGTTCGTTAGTATTGCGTAGTGACTTGCGTCTCCCCACCCTCGTCTTCGTGGTACAGTTAACAACCACAATGCACTTTAATTCTAAGCCATCAAAGGCCGACATGCAGAAATTGAAATGTGGTACTGCCAAGGACTCGAACCCGGCATCCTCGTGACAAGTGCGGCAGTGACTTGCTAACTAGGCTATCAAGAGAGGCCTGTGTGTTGTGGGTGGGAAGGAGTAGGGGAGCGATATATCTGTGCAAGACTCCTTTCGCTTTCACGCGAGGGGCCAGGCCTGCGTGTCGGACCATGGCCGCCCACAACACGCTCTCCGAGGCTCACTAGAATGCTCTGCACATCATGGTGCCAATTAGCGGGTGCACCTGCACTCTTATCCGTCCGCACAGTCGCTGCCAAAAGTTTTAAGCCACTGCTATTCTCACCATGTTGAATATATTTCCAAACCGAAGAAAGTATCTGTTACTCCAAGGAAACTACATGGAAAATGTGAAAGTAGCAACGAGTATTATTTTTGCATTGTGAAAACAGGAGGAGTGTCTTTTTTTTTTTTTTTTTTAGCGCGACTGTACCTTGCAAGCGTCTGTTTGTAAACATGTCGGGTGCAATGTTTTGTAGCTTGGCCTGTGTACTGCAGGTAACCAAAATAGCCCTCCTCCCCCCCCCCACACACACACAGTGTGGGCAAGTTTCCTGTTGAGAGTGCCACGGATAAAGGAGTCTGGAAAGTTAGTAGGCACATAGGGTGTTTCTCACACACACACACACACACACACACACACACACACACACACACACACACACACACACACACACACACACACACACACACACACACACACACACACACACACACACACACACACACATATATATATATGTGTGTGTGTGTGTGTGTGTACATTATACTGTACCATTCCGTAATTTAGAAAACTCCGAGACTTAGGTCTGACAGATACGAAGTCCGTAGTTTACAGTGAAATGTGATGGGGCCAGCCCAGAAGCAAGCCCAGCCCTTCCCTTGCATTGTTTAGATTATGAGCCTAATGACTTCTTGATCTGTGAATCTGTAAGATTTTGTGTGTGTGTTGGGGGCGGGGTCCCGGTACATGGCCTGGCGGTGCAAGCAGGGGACATGCGGGTGGGTTGGGAGGTGGGTGTGCTAAGAGGGGCCACCCATTCCAATGAGAGAATGATGGGCGGCGACAGTGGACGGCGTAGTTGCACTCCGGGGTTTTGTTGGAACTGAAAGGGCGATGGTTGGAGGGGGGGGGAGGTTTCCCTCGCAGCCTCCCCCCCCCCCACACCACCACCACCTTAGCCCCTCTCAGGACGACTCCTTCGTAGAGCGACCCCCCTCGTAGTTCCTGGCAGGCACTTCAGGACTACCAGAAGTCAGGAAAAGTACCTTTATGGCTAGATTAATACTGTGTAAGTAAGTGTGCAGTATCATCGTGGTAGCTGAAGCTGTTGTCTGTGTGAGCTGTTCTTGTTGGGCGTCGTCTAAATGGACGAAGTTGCCTCGAAGCTGTTACATCACTACAGTCGCTGCGTGCATTCGAAGCGCAGCATTTTTCGAAAAGAGAGCCTCCTGCGTTTATTTGTAGCGTGACGAAATTGCGAAATAACGGGAGTAAACATGATTCGCAGCACGGCTGGGCTTGTATTGTTAGTCCGGCGGGAGAAAAAAAGGGATGTATCTGTCAGGGCAAGTCCGCAGTACACCGCCGACGTGAAAAATGGCCCTGGTCCTTGCACTGACGAATGGCTCTGTCAGGACTGTTGCGCGCTGCCCAGTCAAGAGCCGGCAAGGTCACGGCCGTTACGGGGCCGTTACGGGCCCGTTGCGGCTGTTACGGGCGTTGTAAGGGATACGGGCAGGTTCTAGTGTTAGTGGTGTTGGTTCCAAAAGGCTGAGTGGTTCAGCGCAATCTTCATCTGCACTCAGTCTAGTGTGATTATTCTTTGAAGTGGTTTGCTTGTATTTGATGGTCTGTGGTGATGGGTTTTGGTGTGGGTCCTCCAAGTTGGCCGAGTCATCGTGGAAAGTCCCCGCGGTGGCTGGGAAACTGGGATGAACCCCCGCCTACTGTGGCTTGGAAATATCCACATAATTTCCATTGACTCTCGTTAGCACATGCACTTGATTCAATTCGTTTTATATTTGTCAGGGCAGCTTGGTGTATTTGTTACTCTGCGACTCGTAAGGGTCTTTCCTCCTTGTAATCTTCTTCATTCCACGTGGATAGAGGAAGAGAGAAAAGGGTGAAAACGCACACAAACATTTACTGGACATGTTTAGCCTATTTGTGGCTACACTTAAGTTATGCTGTTCGAATTTTTGTTTCCACATTTAAATGTACAAAAAAAGGTCATTGTTTACGTTGCTCAAGCGGCAAGTGTAAAGGGGGCATTTAGACGGTCAAACGGTTTGACAAACCCGGTTTGTCAAACAAGTGTTTGAAGTGATGTTTGACCGTGTGAATGGGGTATTTGGTTGTCAAACACGTTCGACAAACGTGTTTGACGACCAAATATCCCATTCACACGGTCAAACATCACTTCAAACTCATGTCTGACAAACCGGGTTTGTCATACTGTTTGACCGTGTAAATGGCCCTTAAGGTTTTCGCCGCACAATTGGGGTTAGAGGTAGTCACTCGATGACAAAGCTCTCCTTCTTGTCCCCTTGCAGGACTCCCTCCCCCGGCAGCCTTCAGCGCCCCCTACGTGATCAACGCCCAGGAGCCTTACGTCGGAACACTCATCACTGGTAAGTTCGACCTTGAAGTTTGAGTACTACCTCCCTGTTTGCAGGGACGCCCGTTAGAGGGACAGATCGCAAGGTAGTGGGGAAATACTTCGTGAAGGATAAGGTCGGAAGGTGATGACGACGCCGGTTCATACTTTAGGTGGCTGGGGAGGGAGGAAGGGTACGCCCTTTGTGGGTACGCCCTTTGTGGGTGCAGTTGAAAGGTGGTAAGGGAGGGACACTACAGGAGCTTGGAGGATCTGCTTATGTTATAACGATAAACATCGTGATGATGCTAAACCGGGGACCCCCTCCCTCCCCCCACCTTTTGCCCAACTCGGGCTCTGGTTGCTCGTCACGTCTAACGAGGTGTTACGTGCGGACAGCAATTCACCTCATCAGAGGTTAGTGCCGTGGCATTATCCAATCAGAGTAGTGCGGCGGGTTGGTGAACTGAGCCGTTTTGGCATTATCAGGCATAATAGACTTGAGTACGGTGGGCGGGTTGGGTGAAGTGTCGCTGACTGGACTCTGCACTGAGGAACTTGCCTGAATGCCATGACCAACGTGAAGTATAGGGGAGTGGGTAACTCGACTGGAGTGGTAGAGAAAAAGTGGGAGTTGTAGTTCGGAGTGAGTAGTGTGCAGTTTGTAATCAGGTAAGGTAGTTCCTCAGGGAGGTATGGTGTCATCCAGGAGGTCTGTGCGACACTGAAGAAAGGTTGTGACCTGAGTTTAGACAAGCGGGTTTTGCGGTGAAGAGATATTAGTGGAAGAGGGTGGGGGGAGGGAATAGGACTCCAGGAGGTCTGTGCGGCACTGAAGAGAGGTAGTAGAAGTCCACTGAAGGGGGGCTTGTGCTTCAGTACATGGGTGTGGGCGAGGGAAGGAGGTCCAATGGGTTGGACGCTCACTGGGCAGGGTACGCCTGGATAATTTTTGCAGTCATTGTCATCAGCTCGGATTTGCCTTGCGCCGAGGTGACGTCACACCAGGCGCCGCGCTCCGACTCCCCAGACATGGTGCAACCCGGTTTGATATGTGGAGAACGCGGCGCAGGTTTCAGGGTTTCGTCATCTTATTGTGTGGCGTATCTGTCCTCTCGTGGAAAAGACACTCACAGTGAGGACGGTGGCAGTAGTGTGAGGCATAGATGGCATATCCGAGGTACTGGCTTCGTCAGTGAAGGAGTGAGGGTTGTTGGGGGCGGGAGTGTTCCAGTCAGATGGGGTAGCAAGTATTAGGTGAATCGATGTAGAAACGGTACGGCTTTGGATTTTATTCTTAACTCTTAAGGTGGTTGGTAGGTCGACGTCGTCCCCCTCATTAGTGTGACGACATGACGTCACCTGAGGCGAACGACGTATAAAGGTTGAGAGCAGCAGCAGCAAGATGGGAACTTAATAAAGAAAAAAAAAAAAAAAGGTGTCGATGACTCGTTGCCAGCTTGCCTGAATACTGAATGTTCTTTTTGACTCCCCCACCTCCTCTTGCCCTCCTTTTTTTTGCACTACTACTTGACCCCCCTTGCCGTCTGCTGTTTGCTGCTGCCTGTCTAACGCCGCCTGTCACCTCCCCTGTCGCCACCTGTCCGTCCCGCCCCGTCCGCTGCTCGTGCACGCACCTGTGCAGCAAGAACACCTCTCGGTCTGCAAAACTATGGTGCGTTTCTTTTTCAGGGCTGAAATACCAGGCGCCACCCCATCGGCCGACAAGCTCAGGAGAACCCATGTCTGCATGTATGGACGCGTGTCTGTTTACTTGTGTGCTTGCGTGTATGAATAGTATTCAGTGTCCTTCGGTGGATGCCATAAGGACTCCTTGCACCGTTTGGGCCCGATAGTGAAGGGCACAAGAACACTGCATGCCCCTTCTGTAATATCATATATTTAACGGGGAAATGTTGGGCATAATGTGGTTTTCATTGATGAGAAGGGAAAAAAACGAGGCAGAAGCGTCTTGCAGCGTTCCATGCCACATTCGTCGATCCAGCGGTGCTGGGAGAAATCAGGGCACCCGATTAGTGAACTTGAGAACTCCTCGTGGATGGATGAGCTGCTACCATAGGTTGAGACGAATAGAAGAGACGAACATCATTTGTAAGGCAGAGGAAAGAATATTCGTGTTTGACAGGATGCATGCGTATGCTTGTGTGTGTGTGAAAGAGAGTTGATACTATTGCGAGGGATGTTTCTGACCTTGCTGTTGTGAACAATGAATGAAGAACGGTTGGGAGCTATCAAAGGGATTTCAGGTTAGGGTTATGAGGTTATAAAGACCGTGTTGGATGCATGAAGGGCAATGGTACGACTAATATTCCATCAGCCTTAGTGGACTGAGCGATGTGCACCACACTTCGTTCTAGATCGCTTGTAATATATATATATATATATATATATATATATATATATATATATATATATATATATATATACACACACACACACACACACACACACACACACACACACACACACACACACACATTCCATTTTCTCCTTGAAAGAACGATTTCGTTTCCCTCGGAGAGAAATTACTTCAAAAAAGTCCTATGTAATTAGTCTACCAAGGCCCTGAAGCGACGTAACTAGAATGCATCTCAGGTTGTAACGGAGATTTTCGTGTGAAATAAAATTGGTGTCTGATAGGTGACTTTCGCGAGTGTGTGTGTTTGTGTGAGAGAGAGAGAGAGTGTGAGAGTGAGTGAGAGAGAGAGCGAGAGCGAACGGGATGTGTAGTGAAGAACGTTCAAAGAGTCTGAGCGGACTCTCGAGCGGTGAAAGCACGAACGTGTTTTCTGGAGTTCATGTGAATACCTGGAAACTGAGCGTGGCATTAAGACATGCCAGGCGTTTCAGCGTGAATGACAGAGAGAGAGAGAGAGAGAGAGAGAGAGAGAGAGGGGGGGGGGAGGCTTGTGGGCTTAGGATGAGAACTCAAAAACTGTAATCGTGAGGCCATAGGAAGGTAGATGTATGTTGCTGTTGGTCGCGAATAGGTGTGTCACGACTGTTACAGTGAACGTTTCTGTGTGAGTAGAACGCGTTAGGTTCTAATTGGCGACAGTAGCGTCACTTTTAGGGAACGTCCGAGACCTTGTGAACAAATGTTTGAGGAGAGAGAGAGTCTCGTTGGAGTGAAAGCGAAGTGGAAGTAAGGGGAGTCTGTGAAATGTCAGAGAGCCTTGCATGGGGAACTGAGAGAGAGAACCGGGAGCAAGCGAGTCCAAGCGAGGAGTGGAATGTGTGTTTTTGTTTGGAAGGGAAAGGATATGGGTGTAGGGGGTTAGGGGAGAGAAGCGTCTCGCAAGTTTGTACTGAAGAAGACGTGTGATATACGCAGGTCCTACGGCAGTGATACCCCAATACTATGGCGTACACTGGGGAGTGTACCCCGCCAACATCATCCAGCAGCAGGGACCCACGGCCGGAGGGCAGCCGCAGCGTCGGCCCATGTCGCCCACCCAAACCTCCGAAGTCAGCAACCAGAGCAACGGTAACATCGCGGGCAACCTGCAGGGACAGCTTTCACAGTACCAGGTACGTATTTGACTCTTCCTCCTGCACTTGGTAAAATAGAAAGAAATGTTATGAATATATTGTCGCTATCTGTAGGCATGCTTTAACCGGAGACCTTCTGGGTATCGCAGGTGATACCGGCTTACTACGACCAGAACGGAGCTGTGGTGATGCGGGGAGTAGGCAATGGTGCCCCTGTTCGCCTTGTGTCGCCGGCGCCAGTCATAATAAACGGCGCCAACGGGGCACAGGCTGCCGCGGCAAACAACATGAGACTCCTGGGCAGCCAGGTGAGAGGCTCGCGATGAACGCGACTTGGAAGAAAATTTACACACACACACACACACGCGCGAGCGCGACTCGATGGCTCGGTTGGTAGATTTCCCGGCTGCCACTACGGAGGTCCGGGTTCGAATCCCGCCCAGGGCTGAAATAATTTCAGTATCGCTGAGCTGCGAGTCGTTGCTCCAACTCTCTGAGCTCTCTTCCGGGAGGGAAATAGCTGTCGATCACGAGTCCAACACGTGATCCAAGACCATAGTGAATCACACACACTCACTCTCAACGGTGCAGTGGTAGCATTCGCAACTGCTGCTACAGAGGTCCGAGTTCGAACCCCGCCCAGGGCTGAAATAATTTCAGTATAGCTGTGCGGCGAGTCGTTACTCCAACTCTCGTAGGCGGGGAGTTGTGTGTGTGTGTGCGTGTAAGGTCAAGCATTACCCATAGATCGGTCATATATGAGCTCCTAGCTCTAATCGGGAGGGTAATAGCTGTCGATCACGAGTCCAACACGTGATCCAAGACTATGGTGAATCTCTCTCTCTCCCATGTACTTTCTCTTATAATCTCAGGAAATATCTTTTCATCTCTCTGCCTTTTTCTCTGTCTATCTCATTTTCTATTTCTCTCATGTAACAAGGATCAACAATGGGTACCTGGAAGTTGTGGTCTTGCAAGATGGACATCAAAGAGAATCGTTTCCCTGTTGTACATCTTCAAAACCCATGAACACCCTGGGGCTGGCACTCTGTCTTCAGATTGAGTCCAGGATCTCTCTGTCAGCCTGGTCTATGTTTCCTCCTCCTCCTCCTCCTCCTCCTCCTCTCCTACAGCTAGTGACAGAACCAAACCTACACTAATACACCAGAAACCACAGTCCAGTGTTTTTCCCAGAAAGGTTTGTGAGGGTACCTAAGGATCATTTCCAGCTGCTGTGGGTTTCCAATCAGTGAAACTTGAGGCAATGGTTGTCCCATGCAGCATTCATTTATTAGAAATTGGAGATAAATATCTCCATATGGACAACTAAAAAGCTAATCACTTCATCCCTGGACTATCCTGCATTTGCCTACCCTCCATTAATCTCTTCTGTAGCATCTCCATCCCTTTGGCACAATATTCACCTCAAGGATAGAAGCATTAATTATTGGGGACAAATTACAAATTCATTATTATTGCCATATGGAACTCTCTCTCTCTCTCTCTCTCTCTCTCTCTCTCTCTCTCTCTCTCTCTCTCTCTCTCTCTCTCTCTCTCTCTCTCTCTTCTCTCTCCTCTCTCTCTCTCTCTCTCTCTCTCTCTCTCTCTCTCTCTCTCTCACTTTCTTCACAATCCTGTAGCCTGTAATCATCTCACGACGCCTTTTCCCAGATAACTGATCTTGCATTCCCATAAGCAATATTGTTACATTTATGAAATAAGTATAGAGAGGATATGTCATTTTTTTTATTTGACATGCAATTCTCATTTTGCTTCCCTCACTCACAGTGAAGGAAAGTTTGATAATTAGGCTATGTAATATTGACTTGTGTTCAATTTGTATTTTTCTTTCAAATTTTATTTAATGAATGCAAATCCTTAAAGATTTTCATGTTGATATTACTTCACTGTCTAATGATTTTTTCTTCCGTACCTGTAGGCTCCACAGATTGGCACACCTCCTGCATCATTGTACAATAGCAGCCAGACTCCCAGCCTCAACAGCTCTCAGACTTTCACAGGGAACACCCTTGCAGGTATAGTATGAGTGCCTGTCCTCTCCATGTTGCCCCCTGTTATCATCATTCAGTGTCACATACCCTCTCCATCTCTTCCTCCTCCTCCCCCCATTCCCCCTCCACCCATGCTGCTTATACTGACAGTGTTACATTTCCCACTTAAGATATCCTCTCCCTTGTACATTTATTTCCCATATGCTGCTTTCTTTTGCCTTGCCCCCCTCCCATTTCTTTCTTTCCTCTCTCTTTCCTTCTTTCCTTCCTCTCTCCTTCCCTCCTTACTTCTCTCTTTGATCTCTCTCTTGATTTCTCTCTTTTACTCACTCCCTCTCTCCAAAGAATCTTCTGGAACAGATTTGCCTTGGTACTTTCATCCTTTCCAGTTGTCCCCATTTGGCTTCCTATTTCACTTATTTCCCACTTATGGAATGGATTGTGGACTAATAAATACTACTTGGCCAAGTACTAATTAAAACTATTTGTGTATGGGTTGGACTAACATGTGTATGGGTTACAAGTAAGACAGTTTTGATGAAAATATATTAACGGTACTTTTTCTTATTAAGAAGTTTGTTTTACTTTTGATATTTGAGTAGGAGCTGGTGTGGTGCCTAAACTGTGCATGGGTTGTTTGTGTATGTTCGCCATGTCACTAGCCCGCTGCCATGAGCATAACCTGGCCAGTGGGAGACGCACAGCAAAGACTACAGGAGGCTGACTGCTGCCCCCTGGGTGATTGCAATGGGACAGAATGAGGGATGCTCAACAATATTGAATTCTCAGAGGCTAATTAAAGTCATTTCTTGCTTGCTGGGGTGCATGCACAAGGATTGCAGCATTTCAATTTTGTACATGCACTCGGTAGACACAAGTAACTGAAATGTATTATCTTCACAGTTGAAATGGTGGGGGTGGGGTGCAAAAGGAAGATAGTGTTTTCCGTCCCTCATTGTGCCTCCTTGGGTCTGTGGCAGCTTCCCTTCTGTGTTTGCATTTAGATAATTATAGTGTGTGGTCCTGTTCTCATTGTTGCAGATTCCCTCACGCAAGGTCTGCAGACTTCCAATGCACTAACAGGCAACAGCAACTACTCGTTGGGTCTGCAAACCAGTAGTCTAGGTTTTGGCAATAGCACACTGGGCACGATTGGATCCCCTGCTATTGGCAATCTAGGTGGTGGTAAGTTGCCGTCCTACTCCCCTTAATCCTTACTGCCCCTTAACAGCTATTGCAATGGCCATTAATGGGTGGTGCTGCATTTGTATGGGTAGTCTGGGTGGTTTGCGGACCCTTGACATTGGTGGGGACATGTTGGTGCTGCCACTGCTCTCACCAGGTGTAGCCTTGTTGGATGGTTTGCACTTCTGTATAGATTAGTCTAATGTTGCAGTCCAGGTATTCAATGCTTTATTCAACTAATATTCTAAGCAGTAAAGGAATCAAGTATGTGTTGTATATGTGATAGTGAGATAATGAAATGTTATTTGCCAGAAGAGGTGAGAGACGTTACTTCCGCTTTGTCACAGGTTTGGGTGGGAGCAGTATGAACCGGAGAGACTCCCTGGATCGAACATCTTCAGTCTTGTCTCCGCTTTCACAAGACTTCAGAGGTGGGAAGTGGAATGCAGGTAACTATGGAGCCTTAGGTACAGTCACAGCATCACCAGGACCCATTGGTCTGACGTCAGGGAGCCTGACGCCGCCCCCGAGCTTGAGCACATCAACAGCTTTACCCATTGGCGCCCTTATGTCAGGCAATCGGGTCATCTCCGCTGCTCCGGGAGCAGAAGCAAAGTTCCGCAATGGATCTACAAATGGCATGTTCAATACAACTGGAGGATCCACCTCTGCATCCTCTTCTTTGTTCCCTCCTCTCAAGCGAAATCTTAGCCTGGACAAGTGCACAGGGCGTTCCCGACTCTTGGAGGACTTCCGGAACAATCGCTTCCCCAACTTGCAGCTGCGTGACCTCGCCAATCATATTGTTGAATTTAGCCAGGACCAGCATGGATCCAGGTATGTAATGACAATGTTGTGCATTTTATGTATGTTTTGATGGAGGAAAGCAAACAGACTTTCTTAAAACTGTTTAATTAGTGTGACATTTGTGGGAAGAAGGGGCTGGTGATAGGAACCACATACAAAAGACTTTGGAGAGATCCATCTCCTCATCATCCATCTTCAAAACCTATTAGTACCCTTACCCCTATCAAATTTGTCTGTTTTCTCCAGCTTTCATGTTAGGAGAGCTAACAAGACACCTCATTCCTCCTCCTCCCTCTTCCTTCTCTCTTGTATAGTGTATTGACTGCATAAGTTTTGTGCAGTTGTTACTTTAAGGACTTAGTGACAACACTACAGACCAGTCATGCATTATTATTATTATTATTATTATTATTTTATAATAATAATAATGATAATCTCTATATACAGGGGTGGGGGGTGGGCCACTGATTATTGCGAACAAAATGCAAAAATTCCTCCTCTTACCCTCTCTCCTTCACCTCTACCTCCCTCTCCTTCCTTTCTCCCTTTCCCCCTCCCCATCACCTCTACCCCCCTTCCCTCCCCTTTCCCTTCTTTCCATCCTCTTCACCTCCTCCTCCTCTTCCTACTATTCCTTGTTCCTCCCTTCCTCACTCTTCTCTCCTTTCTCCTCCCTCCTCCTTTCGTATGTGGGTGTTGACTGCATAAATTTGACACAATCATTCTTTTAAGGACTTAAGTGATACCCCTGTATACCTTAGTCATTTGAGTGGAGATTAATGTCCACTCAAGAAAGAGAGCTGTTCATGTAGCTAATTTTTAAATGACTTAATGAATGGCAGCAAAATCTGAATTGTAGATTAGATTCTAGAATGTAAGCCTTGAATAAGTTTATCAATCTCTATGCCAAGAGCTTTTTCCCCCTTATAAAGGAGGTACCCAAGTCATAGGCACATACCTTCTACCACCCTTTCCCCCTCTCATCTTAGCTTCTCATGGATGATGGGTCATCCCTGTATTCTTCCCATTGCCCTGGGTCGGAAGCAATGTAGCAAGACAAAGTACATCCAGAGCAAGGCCAGTTCATTTAATCGGAGACCCCCACTCTCCTTCCCCTCATGAAGAAAAAGAGAAGACGGGGAGTAAACCCTTTGGGCTGTATCAAAATATCATTCACACATAAGCACTCCTTACCCACCCATCCCCCACCCCTACCTTCCATATATAACAGTATCATCTATACACAGCCACTCTCCACTCATCCCTATCTCCTGCCTTCTCCCATTCTTGCTCAACAGACCTTCTCTTTCTCAATAACCCCTTCACCCTATCCATCCATCTCATCCTTGGTCATCCTTTCAAGTTCACTCCCTTCCATACCTCTGTTACTAATTTTTCTTCACTCATGCTTTCCATGTGTCCATGTCCACACCTTCCACTTCTGCCTTCCACACCTCTGTCACTATTCTTTCTTCACTCGATCTTTTCATGTGTCCAAACCATCCCAATACTCTTTTGTCAACCCTATCTCCCAATTCCCTTTCCACTCCTGTTCTCCTCCTCACCTCGTTTCTCACTCTATCCAGCCTCATAATCCCTATCATACTTCTCAGGTACCTCATCTCAAACACATTCAAACTTCTCTATTCCTCTCTTATATTCCACATTTCTGCCCCATACAACCTCCTCTTAGCATCCATTCCCAAATGTCTATTTCTCATTACACTTTTTAATCCCCCAAAGCATTTACTCGCTTCTCTCAATCTACATTTTCCTCCGCCTCCACTCCCTTTCTCGCCACATTTGCACCCAAGTATCTAAATCCATCCTTTCTTCAGTCTCTCTCCTGTAATACTCACTTCCAGTCTGTTGCCACTTTCTCCCATTGTAGATCTCATCACCTTACTTTTACCCATATTTATCTTCAATTTCCTTCTTTCACGCACCTTCCTAAACTCTGTCACTAACTTCCTCAATCCCTTCTCTGATCCTGCTTCAACTACAGTGTCATCAGCAAACAACAACTGGCTTATCACTTTTCTTTAAACATCTCCAATCCCCGACCTACCACCCTTGCATTAACCTCTTGCACCAACCCATCCATGTATAAATTGAACAGCCAGGGCAACATACATCCCTGATGAAATCCCACATTTACCTTAAACTACTCACTCTCTCCATTTCTAATCCTAACACAAGGTCTACTACTCTTGTAAAAACTCTTGACTGCTCTTAATAGCTTTTCTCCTATCCCATATATCTGCAATACTTCCCACAGTGCCATCCTGTTTACCCTGTCATAAGCCTTTTCCAAATCCATAAAACCCCAAAAAGCATCCTTACTGTTTTCTTAAGCTTTCTCACATATGTCTTGTTACAAAAATCTGATCTATGCAACCCCTACCTGTCCTAAACCCGTATTGTTCCTCACCACTTACTCCCTCTGTTCCTCTCCTAATCCTCTCGTAAACCTTCTCAACTACACTTAAAAAACTGATCCCTCTGAAACTACTACACTCACACTTGCCCCCCTTTCCTTTGTAAAGTGGAAATATACAGGCACTCCTCCAGTCCTCCAGCACTCTTCCCTGTTTTAAAAGATTAAATAACTTCACCAGCCAGTCCACCATCACTGTACCTCCTTTCTTCAGACATTCTGCATGGCATCCATCCAACCCAGGTGCCTTTCCTGCTCTTATCATCTTAACAACTGCCTTCAATTCATATTTTCTTATTTCTCCTCCATTTTCCTCACTCATCATGATCATTTTCATAGTGCTTCCCACTGCAACTACCTTTTCCCTCCCTATCCTCCTTCACATTTAACAACTCCCTAAAATACTCTGCCCATCTTCCTCTTACAGCCTTCTTTTCCATTATCATCACTCCATCTGCACCTTTTACCTTTTCTTCTCTGCTTGATTCACCTCTTCCTCTCTTAATTTCTTTCCAAAATATTTTTTTATTACTTTAAAAATTTTCTGTCATACTCTTACCCATTTCACATCTGCCCTCCTCTTTGCCTTCTTTATCTTATGCTTTACTTTTTCATTGTACCTCTCATGTGATTCATCCTATTTTGTAACCAATCTGTGAAAGCTCTCTTCTCTTCTACAAACTTCTTTGCTTCCTCGTCCCACCATTCTCTACCCTTCCTTCTATTTCCTTCCATCCTCCTTGTTCCACCTTGTGACTCCCTCCTTGAACTATCCTCATTCCTCCTGCACTCCTAGTTCTACTCTATCCTTCACTCCCTCCCACTCCTCTCTCAGCTTCTTCTTATACTCCTTTTCTTTCTCATTTAAGCAGTTCATTTTAAGCACCTTCGTACCTTCTGTCCTTTTACTCTTTCTCCATCTATCCACTCTCAACTTACCTTCCACCAAAAATTGATCTGATATTCCCCCACTCTCTTACCTTAGAACATGTACATCCTTAACTCTTCCTACTATACTTCTGGTTACCACTATATAGTCCATTCGCTCTACCACCCTTTCCCATGTGTACTTATGTTTGACTTTCTTCCTAAACACTGTATTTGCTATCATCAACTCTCTATACACATCTCCACCATCAACACTCCACTATGATTTTTTCCTGGAACTCCACACTTCCCAACCACTCCATCTATTGGTTCATTTCCTACCCTGCTATTATTAAGGTCTCTCAATACCACTACATTGACATTTCTCCCTAATTCCTCTATGCACTCATTTAAATCCATCCAAAAAGCCTCCTTTTCCTCTACACTCTTCTCACTACCAGGCCCGTATGCACTTAAAAAAGCCCACATCTCCCTTCCCAGTTTCACCTTCATCCACATTAACCTTGAAGAAACCTCCTTCCACTCCACTACACACTTACCTATCTCTTTACTTACTAGTATAGCCATTCCTTCTCTCCCTTGTCTTTTCTTCACTCCTGAGAACCTCCCAACTACACTCCCAAACTCACACTTGCCCCTCCCTTTCAACTTGGTTTCACTTAATGCCAACACATCAATCTTTCTTTGCACAAACATACTGCCTATCTCTTCCCATTTACTCTCATCTGTGCCACATCCATGCATATTAAAAGACCCAAACATTAGGGTACTGGTTGGAAAACTTCTAGACCCTCTTATGACTATACTTTTTTTTAGGAATGTCCCCTTTGGGGTTACAGAGAGAAGGATGCCTAGTCCTATCCCTGTCCCATTTTTTGTTGCCTTGTATGACTTAAGTGGGAAGACTTGGTGGCTTTATTCTTTTCCCCCACCACAGGATTAGGTGAAGAAAGAAAATATTCAGAGAAATGGTACAGTACAGTAACAAGGGGTGGGGGACAGTATAACAGAGGGACAGTCTAGCTATTAATGGATTTTATTCATATGTGAGATTAGACTTCGGATCAAATGGAATCTCATTAATTACATCAAGACTCATGTAAGGAGTTTATCCCTCATTTGAATAAAATAATGTAATACCCAGAGTGAAATAGAAGAAGTAAATACCCAGAGTAAAATAGAAGAAGTATCAATGTAGCAAATAGATTGTTTATACACTTAATAATCTGGTCCCTTTAAATTAAAGAATTTATTCAAGCCAATGTCATACAATTCTATGCAGTTGAAATGTGAACAATAATTAGAAGGGGCAGTAATTACACTTCAGTATCAGTTGTTCTTCAGCAGAATAAAAGTGTACACACATTTGGTAGACCAAAAATATGAAGAGGTGCTCAACATTAAGGGGAAAAATCTATTAAGATTGGTCTTAAATATCCATTTTGAGCTTAACTTAATTTTGTACCAAGAACAAAACTAGCAGAAATAGAAAATAGATGAATAGGAAATGAGAAAAGCAAGAAAAAACAGCAGAAAACATCTTGTGTATTTCTGAATCTTAATAAAATAGATGTATACAGTTTGACAACTCCAAGTATACAAATGTCAGTACTTCATGTTCCATAATACTGATTGACTAATTAAACTAATCCCTTATATATTCATAATACTAACAATGCCATAGATTGAATCTAAATCAATTTTTATAACTTTAATGATCAGGAAAGGATTCCAAATACTAGACTGAAAGGAATATATATAGTACATGTAAATAAAACATAAGACAATTCAGGGCTATGCCAAGAAGATTATGTATCACACTCTAAACAACAAATTTTTGCACTATAGAAATACAGAAATATTTTTGAGGACTTCTACCAGTAACCCTGTCTTACACATAGTGGATCCACACTGTACTTAAACTAACAACTAAATAGAATATCCATATTTCCAAACACTGTTAGCATAGCCAACAGTTAAGGGAAATGATGCTCAGCCTTCATGGGCTGGGTGAAACTTGGTCACTGAGAAAGTTGTTGTGGCCAGTCCGAAGTTCCCAGGCCTAGCCAGCCAAACAACAACAGCAGAAACAGGTATGCAACTGCTAAAATCCCAGGGAAGGGTGAAATAATGTCAACATACACAGACCAAATAGCTGGATACTGAAGTACGAACTGGAATGTGGGAACAGTGAGAAAAAATATATATAAATATTGAAACGTGACTCTTGTCACTTTGCTTTTACCCACATTTACCTATGACTTTCTCCTATTGCATACCTTCCCAAACTCCATCACTAGCTCCCTTAAGCCCCCTCTGATCCTGCCACAAGTGCAGTGTCATCAGCAAACAACAACTGGCTTACCTCCCACTTTTCTCCATTTTCTTTAAACATCATCACTCCTCTGCCCATTATCCTTGCCTTCACCATCCATGTACTGTACACATTGAACAGCCATGGTGACATGACACATCCCTGACATAGTCCCACTTTTACCACAAACCCACTCTATTTCCCATTCTAACAAAGGCTCAACTACTCTCGTAAAAGCTCTTGACTGCCCGTAACAGCTTTCCCCAGTCCCATATATCTGCAAAACTTCCCACAGTGCCTTCCTGTCTATCCTATCATAAGCCTTTTCCAAATCCATAAAGGCCCAAAAAACATCCTTACCTTTACCCAAAGCTTTCTCACATTCTGCCTTACCACAAGAATTTGATCCATGCAACCCCTACATTTCCCAAACTCACACTATTCCTCACCAATCCCTCCCTCTACTCCTCTTCTAATCTTCTAAATCAAAACCCTACCATAAACCTTCAGTTATCAAAGAATGCTGCTCGACTGTGCTGTCAAGATATCACTGAAGTCCATAAAGTATTGACTCCATAAAACTTGAGCAGTCATTGCCCCCATACAGGTAGATTTGACCATATTATAAGGCATCTGTAACAACAATTACCCGCAAAGTGAGGTGGCTTGACATGAGAAAGCATCCTCACCTTTTTTACTCCTTCCCATTTAAAATATGCGAAGATTTTATAAGGCAATAATTGAAAACAAGTAACTGAATTGATCAATGTTTTGTATACTTTGGGAGGTTATAATATTGCATGATTGAAATGAGGATGTTATAGAGGCCTGGAAAAAATGGGGTGGGAAATCACAGGTAACTAAATTTTCATATACTTTATATCAAATGTGAATGGAGAATGGTTGTGTATGGATGATGCTGTGATGCATAAAAGGGAGTGGTTAGTGGATGGGGGATGAGGAGTATCTGTGAAAAAATAATTTGACACAGCCCGAAGGGATTTCTACCCGTCTTCTCTTTTTCTGCATGAGGGGACAGAGAGATGGGGTTACTGATTTAATGAAGCAGCCTTGCTGTGGATGTGCTGTGTCTTACAACACTGCTTCTGACCCAGGGCAGTGGGCGAGATGTAGGGATGACCTGTCATCCAGGAGGAGCCAAGATAAGAGGGAGGGAGGGGAGTGGAGTATGTGAGGATGGAATGGGTGGGAGCGGATTTTATGCCTTTGCTTTTTGGCTCCCTCCCTTGTAAGAGGGATAAGTCTTTGGTATATATATGTATATTAAATATACTGCATATTATTATTATTAAATGTATATACTACTGTGTGAGGTATTGCAGATATATGGGATAGGAGGAAAGGTGTTAAGAGCAGTCAAGAGTTTTTATGAGAGTAGTAGAGCCTATGTTAGAATTAGAAATGGAGAGAGTGAGTGGTTAGAGGTGAAGGTGGGACTTCGCCAGGGTTGTCTCATGTTGCCTTGGCTGTTCAATTTATATGTGGATGTGGTGGTGTGAGAGGTAAATGCAATGGTAATGGGACAGGAATTGGAGATGGTTAAAGAAAATGAAGAAAAATTGGAGATAAGCCAGTTGTTTGCTGACAACACTGTACTTACAGCAGGATCAGAGGGATTAAGGATGTTAGTGACAGAGTTTGGGAAGGTGTGTGAAAAAAGGAAGTTGAAGAAAACATGTGTAAAAGTAAGGTGATGAAATGTACAAGGGGAGAAGATGGAAGCAAATTAGAAGTGAGTATTAAGGGAAAGAGACTGGAGGAAGTGGATAGTTTTAGATACTTGGGTGAGAATGTGGCAGGAAAAGGAGTGGAGGTAGAATGTAGATTGAGAGATGCAAGGAAATGCTTTGGGGGATTAAAAAAATGTAATGAGAAGTAGACATTTGGGAATGGATGGTAAGAGGAGTTTGTATGAAGAAGTGATTGTGCCAACAGTACTGTATGGGGCAGAAATGTGGAACATGAGAGAGGAAGAGTTTAAATGTGTTTGACATGAAATACCTGAGAAGCATGGTAGGGGTTCCTAGGGTGGGTATAGTGAGAAACAAGGATGAGAGTGGATGTGGAAAGGAAGTTGGGAGATAGGGTTGATGAAAGAGTATTGGGATGGTTTGGACACGTGGAAAGAATGAGTGAAGGAAGATTAATAAAAGAGGTGTGGAAGGCAGAGGTGGAGTGAACTTGAGGGGGCAACCAAGGATGAGATGGATGGATGGGATAAAAGGGGTATTGGGAAATAGGGGAATGTATGTTGAGGAAGTAAGAGAGAAGACAGAAGATGGGGTGAGTGAAGAACAGTTGTGTATGGATGATGCTGTGATGCATGGAAGGGGCTGGGGGTGGGTAAGGGAGTATGTGTGAATGATATTTTGATGCAACTTGAAGGGATTTCTCCCTTCTCTTTGTCTGCATGAGGGGATGGAGAGAGGAGGGGGGGGGTCACCAATTAAATGAAGCTGCCTTGCTATGGAAGTGCTGTGTCTTGCTACGTTGCTTCCAATCCAGGGCAGTGGGCGATATGCAGGGATGACCCATCATCCAGGAGGAGCCAAGAAAAGAGGGAGGTGTGTGGTGAATGGGAGTGGAGTGTGTGGGGATGAAATGGATGGGAGTGGATGCCTTTGACTTTGGCTACCTCCATTGTAATGGGGAAAAAGCCCTTAGTATATGTAAGTACTATTTATCAAATCATTAGCCTTTCATCCACAAGGAGCCAAGAGATTTTTAAAAGGGAAACTAATGGCTGGCTGCTTTTTATATAGATGGAGATATATCATGGGATTATTTTATTTACTTTACAGATTCATCCAGCAGAAGTTAGAAAAGGCTACACCTGCCGAAAAACAAATGGTATTTAGTGAAATATTACAGGCAGCATATTCCCTCATGACAGATGTTTTTGGTGAGTTTATCTCTTTTCAAGATAATGTTGTGTGCAATCCCTGTCATACTTAATTTGAAATAGATGTTCACTGCAGTGTTTCTAATATTTTATACTTACACAAGATATTTTTGCTGCTTGAAATCTTAGAGTTGTTCAAATGTATTCTAACTTTGTTGTGGTGTGTGATTTTTCAATTGTAGTACTTAAGAATGTTCTTTAATTTTTTCAGGAAACTATGTGATTCAGAAGTTTTTCGAATTTGGAACACCAGAACAGAAAACTGTATTGGCCAACAAAATCCGTGGGCATGTATTGCCGCTTGCTCTCCAGATGTATGGCTGCAGGGTCATTCAAAAGGCTTTAGAGTGCATCTCACCCGAACAACAGAAAGAGATTGTTCGGGAACTAGATGGTCATGTATTAAAGTGTGTCAAGGACCAAAATGGTGAGTTAGGTTTTCTTTTTATGTGCTTGGCATTAGTCATGAGGTTGTTAATTAACCTTTGAATAATAATGGAATTAAAACCACTTTATCATTAAAAGTAGGATGTGCCAGTGTTTTGTACATTTGAGGGTTTATTTTGAGATAGATTTTAAAAGTTAGTGATGCCAAAATGTACATTACTGTACAGTAGTTGTGGTTTGACCCTATCAATTGGAGACATGGTATGATAGTTTGACCTTACTCCTATATTGTGGCACTGCATTTCACACCTAAGATATATGAAGAAATTTAATGGTTGCATGAGCAATGCATTTTTTAAACAAGATGAGTAATAATTTTTATTTTGTTTTGCAGGCAATCACGTAGTTCAGAAGTGCATTGAAAGTGTAGATCCCATGGCTCTGCAATTCATTATCAATGCATTCCAGGTAAAGTCACTTTTTGTAGTAAATTTGTATATTCAATATACATACATACATATACCAAAGGCTTTTTCCCCCTACACGGGGGGGTAGCCAAAAAGAAAAAGGCATAGAAACCACTCCCACCCATTCCAAACCACTCCCACCCATTCAATATAATTATATGTAAAATAATATATACATACATACACCAAAGGGTTTTTCCCCCTTACAAGGGAGGTAGCCAAAAAGAAAAAAGGCATAAAAACCATCCCCACCCATTCCAACCCCAATACACTCCACTCCCCTCCACCCTCTACCCTCCCTCTTACCTTGGCACCTCCTGGATGATGGGTCATCCCTGCATCTTGTCCACTGCCCTAGGTCAGAAGAAGTGTCAGCACATCCACAGCTAGGCAGCACTCCAGTCCTATGTCCATCTGCACCTTTTGCCTTCTGTGTACCCTGTTTGCCCAAATCTACTCATTTCACTTCATTCAAAAAAATATATATATATTTTTTTTATTCTTTTAAAAATTCTTAAAACACCTACTCTTATGGTCCTGTCCAGGGGCTGTTGCCAGTTTTTGGGAGGCTACAGGTCTTTTGCAAGAGAGACCAGGGCCAGAAGATTGATTCATTGATTAACCTCTTCAATACATGTCAAATACTTGCGTGCACATCAGGTTGCATGATGTACAATGATGCATCACAGTACACACATTACAAAATATGAAGTTACTGCTGTTATACTCATTCTCCTCCACCCTGAATAGATATGTCACAGAAAATGTGATCAAGCCTGTTCACAGAATGTGGGGGGTCACTCAACTACAACAAAATGAATATAATCAGGAAGCTGATGCTGCCATTTTTGTATATCCCACTTGTAGCTCAAGACACATACATAGGCGTCATTGTATTCAAGAGATTAAGCAGACAAGAACACCACTTTGAGCTACATTATTTCTTCATCCATTTACAACCACCCATCATTCACACCTATCATTTGCATCTTCATCCTGGCTTCACAGACTTCTCTCTTCATTTGATAGTACATACATACATATACCAAGGCTTTTTTCCCCTTACAAGGGAGGTAGCCAAAAAGGAAAAGGCATAAAATCATTCCTACCCATTTCATCCCTGAATACATTCCACACCCCTCCACCCTCCCTCTCATCTTAGCACCTCCTGGATGACGGGTCATTCCTGCACCTTGTCCACTGCCCTGGGTCAGAAGCAGTGTCGCAAGACACAGCACATCCACAGCAAGGCCGCTTCATTAAATTGGTGACCCCCCCTCTCCAACCCCCATGCATAAAGGAGAAGACGGGGAGAAATCTCTTCGGGCTGCGTCAAAATTTGCTCACACATACTACCTCACCCCCCATCCCCCCTTCCATTCCACCTCATGCATCACAACATTATCCATATACAACCATTCTCCATTCACCCCTGTCTTTTGTCCTCTTCCGTCCTTCCTCAACAGTCATTCCCCTCTTCCCCAAAGCCCCCTTCACCCCATCCATCCACCTCATCCTAGGATGTCCCTTCATGTTTATTCCCTCCACATATGCCTTCCATACCTCTTTTACCAGTCTTTCTTCACTCATTCTTTCCATGTGTCCAAACCATCCTAATACTCTTTCATCAACCCTATCTCCCAGCTCCCTTTTCACCCCTGTTCTCCTCCTCACCTCCTCATTTCTCACTCTATCCAGCCTAGTAACCCCTATCATACTTCTCAGACACCTCATCTCAAACACATTCAAACTCCTCCTCTCTTCCTCTCTTATGTTCCATGTTTCTGCCCCATACAGTGCTGTTGGCACAATCACTCCTTCATATATAATGAATATACAAAAAGTTTTTATGATTGCAAAGCTCATTCTCTCTTTTGGTTTCACAGGGACAGGTCTTTACGTTATCTACGCACCCATATGGATGTCGAGTGATCCAACGTATTCTGGAACACTGTACCATGGAACAGACTACACCCATCTTGGAGGAATTGCATCAGCACACTGAACAGCTTTTGCAAGATCAGTATGGCAACTATGTTATCCAACATGTCCTAGGTGAGTACTTTCATGCCCATTTGTGGCACTAAGGTGAAATGACATATTTACTCCTTTAGTTTATAAACTTCTATGTTTTTATGGAGGAAGGGATAGGGAGTGGATATATGTGAATGATATTTTGATGCATCTGAAGGGATTTCTCCTTTCTTCTCTTTTTCTGCGCAAGGGAACAGGGAGGGTGGTTGCTCTAGGGGACGCCCCGCCCCCAGATTTAAGAAAAAAAAAAAAAAAAAAAATTGTTTTATTGCATAAATACATAGTAGGGATCTTGCTCCAGATGCTGGTAAAGCGTTTTTATCGTACCGCCATTTTTAAAGGGTTTAAAGGGCCTACCCTCCCTCCCCCCGGCAGCCACATGCTGCGCACGACCATTGTTTACATACGTTTTGACCATATTGTACTCTATTTTTTTTTTTTGCGTTTGATGCACTCATAAAATTTTCTCTTACATCCGGCATGCACGTGAGTATGTGGTGTGAGGAAGTTCAGCCTGCACGACTGGCAGTGGCCTGAGCCTTACAAAGTAAAGGACATGTACACGTTAGCTTGCCGCGTTCACTAATTTGCCGTGTGAAATTCGCATCTATTTTTCAGTGAAGAGATATTTGAAGATATTAGTCATGCCTAAGCTATCCAAACAAAAGGCACACTTGCAGAAGATAAGAACGTCTACATTAGCAACTCAAGGGGAGAAAGAAAGAACCCCAGCATCAACTTTGTTATCACCACCTCCGCCACCACCACTAGTACTCCCTCCAGCAGCTCTCTCCCTGCCATCTACTCGTACATCCACATCCTCAGCACCTGATCCTCTGTCCTCTACACCTATATCAGACACGTTGTCTCTACGCAAACAACTGTTTGCTAACAAGTGGCTACAAGGATGCCTCCTTGTTGCAACACCTTGGATTTAAAGTCTCAAACCTCACAGCGATGTCCCTGATGCAGCAAGAGCCTGTTCCAACACCAGAAAGGAAACCCAAGAAAAGAAAGAGAGCTGAATCCCAGCAATCAGACTACCTTGCTGGGTCATTCTAGACCAAGAACTCACTTTGAGTGAATAATATCCTACACTGTAGGAGGGTACAAAGTGCCTGAGTTACTTGAAAGATGCAAAATCATCATGAAAATACAATGGAACCTGTTTTCAATGGGTCTTAGGAGGTCCAATGTAAAATTTAGTCAAACTAAGGGAAAAAAAAAACTTTAACACTCGTTTCTGAAAAATGTAAGTTTTTGATACACAAAGTCTATCTCCTCCCTCAATTTTCAACCGATTTTTGCATATGAGGTCTCTATTAATAGCTAGATAAATGACAAAAAATGAAATAGAGAGTTTTTTTGCATATGTTAAATAGAAATTTTTTAATAACGTGTCAGTCAAAATTTTGCGTTTTTTTCGATAATTTTTTTATATTTTTTTCCCTCGGCGTTAAACAAAGATATTAAAAAAAACTTTCTATTTTGTTTTTTTATATATGTAGAAGATTCTTTTGCTGTAAAATGGAAGACATCGAATAAAAATTGTAAGAGGAGATAGGATTTGAAAGAAGCCCAAAAATATGGTATTTTTTACGTTTTTTATTAAAAAATAAAAAACTACTAGTCAGATCTGAATAAAACTCAAGCTGTGAAGGTTTCCTCAGACGTAGATATCACACAGAAAAAATCAGCAAGATCCTTCAGAATTTTTTTTTTTTTTTTTTTGGGGGGGGGGGGGGTCCCCTTAAATGAAGCAGCCTTGCTCTGGATATAAGAACATAAGAAAGGAGACTGCAAGAGACCATAAGGCTTATGTCAGGCAGTTCCATGTCCATTACAACCTATCATCCCTATCCATAAATCTATCTAAGCTCTTAAAACAACCAATAGTTTCATTACTCACTACATGGTTACTAAATCTATTCCATTTGTTGACCACTCAGTTGGTAAACCAGATCTTGCCTATTTCATTCTTAAATGTTTTTCTAGAGCATATAAATTAAAGTGCCTAAGCTTGTCCTTGTAAGGTAAATTTCTAAGCCCATGTATCATTTTATATAAATAGTCATTAGATCTCCTCTTTCTCTTCTTTGTTCCAGAGCTGGGGGATAGGGCTAATGTAAGAATACTGGAATGGTTTGGGCACATGGAAAGAATGAGTGAAGTAAGATTAGTAAAAGAGGTGTGGAAGGCAGACATGGATGGAGTGAACTTGAGGGGATGACAAAGGATGAGATGGATGGATGGGGTGAAAGGGGTGTTGAGAAAGGGGAATGTCTATTGAGCAAGGAAGGGAGAAGGCAGGAGATAGGGGTGAGTGGAGAATGGTTGTGTATAGATGATACTGTGATGCAAGGGGGAGAGGATTGGGGGCATTAGTTAGTGGTTGTGTGTAAGTTTTTTTTTTTATGAGGGGATGGAGAGGAGTGGTTGCTGATTAAGTGATGTGGCCTTGCTGTGGATGTACTGTGTCTTGCTGCATTGCATCTGACCCAGGGCAGTGGGTGGGATAGAGGGATGACCCGTAGTCCATGAGGAGTTAAGATGAGAGGGAGGAAAGGGTGTGGAATGGGTGGGAATGCAATGGGAGCATGTATATGTCTTGTGACCTGGCTACCTCCCTGGTAAGGGGAAAAGCCCTTTGTATATAGACAGACTACTATTATTACTTGTTATTATCATTGTTGTTATGATAAGCATTATTATTATTACACACACATTAGTCATCAATTGCTATATAGCATTTGCTTACAAGGTATACAAATATGAGAATGTTTGCCTATGTTATGTAGAAAAAATGGCACTGATGAAAACAAGTAATTATTTTCGAACATCTGGTCATGACATTAATCAATTTAACTTTAATTTCTAGAGCATGGAAAGCCTGAAGACAAGAGCAAGATTGTTGGAGTGGTCCAAGGGGCAGTCCTCAACCTCTCTCAGCACAAGTTTGCCTCAAATGTGGTTGAAAAGTGTGTCACTCATGCTACTCGTTCAGAAAGGGCTATGCTAATTGAAGAGGTAAGCATAAAATACCCAACATGTAGAATTTTTATGTATGATTGATAATTTAATGATTAGTATGGCATCTGGTATATCTTTGACAGTTTAGTGCTCTTGGTTCCTGTTTGTATGCAAGCATTGTGGCAAGGGACCTTTTGTTCCCAAGGTGATGAAATGGGAGGGGTTGCATCATTCTTTCATCTATTCAGAGTCTCCCTCCACTCTCTCCCATCTTTTGCAGTCTCTCTTGTTTGTCAGCCATTCCACATCCATCCAAAATCCCTTTCACCCCATCAATTCACACTTTTATTCACTGTCACATGCAACCCCAGCTTTGCAAGCTTCACATTCTGGCACAATGACCATTCACTAGGAGCAGAACTAAAGAAATGGTGGTTAAGTCTGTTAAATTAAGCTAAAAGTCCTTGTGGGCAGGAAGTTGAACAAACAGAAATGTATATGGGTGGCAGAATGAGTTGAAGAAGAATGTACCATGAGAAGGGTGCACTGGGGATGAACTGGCAGTATTGTTGGGGAAGAAATAGGTGCAGTTTTCCCATGGTTGAAATCGGAAGGGTTGAAAGGGATGATTATGATGAGAATAAGTTGGATGAAAATGTTCTTTGCTTTGCAGGTAACAGTTTATTTAATGGAGAGAAAAGTTTTATCTTCATGAATCTCAGTGTCTCTTGCAGGTGTGCAGATACAATGATGGTCCCCACAGTTCACTCCTCATGCTCATGAAAGATCAGTATGCTAATTACGTCGTTCAGAAGATGATAGATGTTGCAGAACCAGCACAACGCAAGATGCTGGTACACAAAATACGACCCCACTTCTCCACACTCCGCAAGTACACATATGGTTAGTAACTGTTTATTTTGTAGAGGAAAACTGGCTCATATATTTACATTTGAACCTGTATGTACTTCTTACTTAAATATAATTATTTAACTGCATAAAAAAGGCATCTCTGTATTTGTATTCAGTTTATTGGGTTTTGTATTGAGGAAGAAACTTGTTTGCTAGTCAAGAAATAAATTCTCAAAGCTTCCATTCTTATGATTACAGGGAAGCACATCTTGGCCAAACTGGAGAAATTTTTTCTGAAGAATTCTCCAGAGACAATTGGGCCCAACATGCCAACTCCGCTGTAAACGACTCACAACGACAAACCACGAACGACCACCATGAATGGGGAACGATGTGCCTACACCCCAGTCAGTGTATTTGCTTTGATTTGATCCCCACAGCAGCAGCAGAAGTTCCAAACAGTACAAGACGCATGCAGCTGAATCCCCCACCCCACCCCCAGCGCCATACTCGTTAATTTTGTTCCTCCTTGACCGTCGGCCCAGAGTCTGAAGTCACCGCCAATTTGACTGGAGTGCCAAGTAGTGGTAGTTTGGCTGAAGTCCCCTGCAACAGTGTTGTAGAACTGCTCATCAAGAGTCGGCAGGAGTTTGATCTTGTCACATTTGACTTATTTGATTTTATTGGAGGAAGGCCGAAATTAAGATAGTTATGTTTTCTTTATTTAATTTTTCTTTTCTTTTTTACATAGCTGGAAGTATGCAAGGCATGAAAAGTCTGACGTGAACCTTAGGATTTTTACCCTGAGTAAAAATATCTGAGGAATGATTTGACAAAGGTCCTTCAATCTGCATACAAATTTTTATTACTCTTTGATGCCAATTTTAGGCCTGCAGTAGGTTGATATATACAGAGGGAAAAAATTCTTTTAAGGATGTATTGTAGATTATAACAAATTACTTATGTAAGGTGAAGAAGCATAAGGTGGCATGACACGAGGCGAAGATAACACCTGTCGCCCCTCCAGCTTCCACTTGAAAAAAGTTATGCATTTATTAGTTTCGCATGTATCCCTTACATGAAATATTATGGTCATGATTCATATCCTTACAATTATTATTATAATTATTATAATTATTATTATTATTATTATTGCTGTTTTTGATTTTGATGTGTGACCTACTCGCATGTAGTCCATTTGCTACTTGCTCTTACGTAGTGTAGAGGAGCATGTTACTCTATTTCCTGGCTTTGCCTTCTTGCATGATTTTTGCTGTAGTAAGCTTTTTCCTTGTATATTATTACACTATATATATATATATATACATATATATATATATTCATATATATATTATGCATTCACCACCACTCTTACCACATGCCCATCTGAGATTCGCTGTGTGCCACGTTGCTTAGCCCATTTATCCCCTTTGCTCGCATCAAGTTCCGTGTGGCCGCCACCGCGCAGCTGCACCGCGCCTTGACAGCTGGCAGGGCGGCGTTGTGGCTGTGTGCGGTGCCGGTGCTGTGTACACTGAGGGAAGAATGGGACCTTGCCCAACGTCCACTTCATGGGTCCAAGGGGCCCCATTTGAATTTGTAAAATTTGTTGTACATTGTATTAATGGATATATATAAAGGACATTTGAATCTGTAATATCTGTACTATGGGGCATTACTGTAAATCTGTACAGCTGAATATTCTATTTTCATACTTGTTTGTGTGTTTGTAATATGTGTGTTACTTTCCATCTGCCGGCACCGTCCCGGTTCCCTCGCCCACCCTGTGCCAGCACTAGGCGTGGCCCTCCAGCAGCAGCGAAAGGTGGTGGTACTGAGGCTGGATGAGGTGTGAGGAGCGGCCAGGTGGTCGGGTCTGTATCTGCTGATAGCTGGAAAGGGTCACGCCCACAGAGTGGTTGCAGGGGTTCGGGCTGCCCGGGTTTGTACATACCATCAACACCTGTGTCCCTCCATCAGACACAGATGGTCCCGTGGATTAGGCAGTCACAGCTGCATGACGCCCCTCCAGTGGGTAGCAGGGAAAGGAGGAGGGTATGGGACGCCCCTCATGATGCCCATGGTTGGAGGAAGAGAGGAGGAGGAGGAGAATGGAGTGATGATGGGGGGAGCAGAAGTAAGGTTTGTTCCTTGTCTTCTGTAATAATGCCCCCCCCCATTCCTTCCACTCCCTCTCACTCATGAAAACCAATCATTCATTGTCAGCAGAAACTACTCCTCCACTACCACCACCACTACCACTATCACTACCACCACCACTACCACCACGACCACCATTGCTCTGTCCCCCCCCATGCTTATTGTAGGTGTGGGGGTGCCTTCAGCAAGGGGGAAGGGCTCCCTGTTAATCAAGCCAGTGCTGCATGCCAGCGCAACCTCCTGCTGGTGGAGCAGGGCGGAGGAGCGCTGGCGTGGACTGGGCCCCTCACCCCCTTGCTGGTTGTTGTACTTGTACCTTTGTATCTTTGTATCCCATCTTGCAGCCACACAGGCGGCACAGGCCACGTGTTGATACTGTAGAGTCCCTGCCCTCGCCAAAAGTCCCAACTTGGTCAAATTGTAAATTGTGTGAATATTATAAACTTTTGTGAAGATGCCAGTCTACTGGCTTGTACTGTAAACAGTTTTGTAAGAAATTAGTGTACAGAAAATACTGATGTGTACATTTGGAACAGAGTCTGTTTTTGTAAACGCCATATTGTACAGAGCACCTGGTGATAGATTTGAGCTGTGTTATCTACTGTATAGCAAATTGTACATATCCATACTGGAGAAAGATCTTAGACCGGCCTGTGCCCCCCTGCGTGGCCTTAGTGTATATTGCGCATGTAGATGTACTTTTCTTGTATACTGTATTTTGTACATGTATTATTGATATTGAGCTAACACTTGTGTAAAATTACTATCTTGATCTCACCAATTTTACGGGGAAGGTGTGGAGACCTTTGCATAAATTCTCCTGTTTAGTTGTGCTCTGCTTGCCTGGCCAGCCACTTCGGTTTAGGGGTTGCTGTCTTGTCTAGTTTATGATTATTATTATCATAGCCATCTAGTTTTTATCCCCAAGGTTTGTTCATTTCTTATTAGTTGAGTTAATTGGATTCCCACTTCTCCGTAGATAAAAGCTCTCTTGTCCCGAATTGACCACTTCCATGGCTGGATGTCCAAAGGTTGGTCAGCAGCAACCACCCTCACCATGTTTCCGCCTGCCATAGGTTAAGACAGATGGCAGAAATCCAGCAAGAACATTCTGTACAGGCTGAAGAAGTGTGCCATACCCATCAGGCCACCAGCATGGAGTTTTAAACACAAATTAACAGAGGTCATGGTACTGCTGCCAAGAAGATGGCCAGCCATGTGCACTCTTTTACAATAGCGACAGCAGGAGTGTAGTAGTAAAACAGCTGTGGAGGTGGTTGGTAGTCGGGAGTTGTACATGTGTGTACATTTTTCACCTTTTGACTTTGTGCAGCCGTGGAAAGACGGTCACTTGACCCTTTTTTGGCCCACAGTTCTTGTTGCTCCTTAAGAACGTGTTTTGTGTTCAGTGTCAGTCTTATCCACCATTGCTCCTGTATTCCTTTTTCTGGTGATTGCTTACTAAATGAAGTGTTTGCACCATGTCTGTTGCTAGTAGCCGCTAAATACAAGATTCCGTGTACTTTGTTTGTAGCCTAATGGTGGGGGGTGGGTGGGACCTGCACTTGCAGCTGGGGCTTGTGGAGAAGGGGGTGATCTTAAGAGGGTACAAACAGGTTGTCAAAATTGTCATTATAAACCTACCTGGTTCTAATTTAGGGTATTATAATATATTGTAAGAAGCTCCACAGCCCCATGTCACCGCTGCATATTGGAAACAAGTCTGGTTGAGGAATACGGAGTACACAAGGTTTCAGCCAGCCCGCCCCCCCACATGTTTAAATCAATAGCCTTGTATTGATAACACTTAATCCGGTACCCCGACCCCAGAGAAAACAACCCGTCACCACACCACATTGGGGATGTGCCGCAGCGGCCACCATCACCACCACCACTACCACAACCACCACTGCTATAACCACCACCATCACCACTACAACCACTACAACTGCTACTGCCACCAGAATATCACCAGTTGATCACATCACCACTGTTGCACAAACAGCCCTTCCAACACCATATACACATCATACCGTGACACATCAACACTATACCATGAACAGATCGCTGAACAACTGTCAACACTACACATCCCCAAAATACACCACCAGCACTACACCACAATAACTAGTAATACTGCAATCATTACCACCAACAACCACTATAATCACTACCACCGCCATAACACCCAGATGACCGCACTTCTACCACTCTCCATATAAAAAAAAGTTTCTTTAAGTGCCAACTCCAAATTGAACCTAATGTTAACATGATCACCCCATCTGTGAAGACATTAGCTTGTACTGCTTGGAGGACATCACCACCACCACAAAATCTGGACATACACCAAGACTGACAAAGTATGGTGGTGGGGCAGGAACCTGAGGTGTGAGGGCTGGTGGTTGCAGTGCGGAGCAGCAGCAGGTGCTGAGGGTGTGGCAGGCCAAGATGTGGACAGAGGAAGACGGAAAAGCCCCCATCCTGGTACATACATAAAACGATGGGGTTGGGGCGTGAGAGTCCAGAGGGTGACGGTTTAATCGGGCGCAACCTCTTAAGACCAAGTGACACAACGTCAACCTATGGGCACATTTTTGGGCTTTTAGGGGCGTGTAAGTCTCGTCGTCTGTAGTAAGAAGCGCAAAAGGGGTCGACGCTGTGTATCGTGTGTTCGCCCGTCCCCATCTCTCAGCTTCATGTAGGTTTCACCACTTATTATTATCAGTTCTGTGATGTACATGCTGTATATTATGTACTGTTCTACTCCAGTAATAAACTTTCTGTAATGTCGAGCTTGTATTTAATCCTTTTTAAGCTTGTGCCATTTTTTTTGTTAAGAATGACAAGACCTTAAGCACTTTGGAGCAGCAAAGTGTCTACATATCTATTTGTATATCATATACCAAGGGCTTCTTTTTCCTTGTAAGTAGACCTGGGGCTGTTATGAAAATTTTCACTTTTGTTGCACCCCTTGTACAACATGGGTTTGATGATTTTTTCTTTTTGTTTGGGCCCTAAGATGTTTAAATTCAGATCACTAACCAAAATTTTAGGGTCCATTCTATGAAAAATGTGTGTTTATAACATGTAAGGATCTAAAAAAAGTGTGATATAAATGAAAAGCAGTAAATTGGGAAAAAAATGTACACTTTTGGATGGAACTTCACAAAAGTTGGCACAATACTGGTAAATGCACCAGAGTACATGATTACAACAGAAATATCATACATATTTTTACTTACGATATTCATGCAACTTCTGTTGTTAAAATAGATGGAAATTTAAGATTTCAGAATGACATTAATTCCCTCTCATATAGAATAAATATTTTGATTTCTCTGAAGTTATCACCATCTATTAACATTACACTGAAAGTTAAATGAAAAAGATAGCATGCATATTAAGTACTGTATAGATAATTTTGCATTGGTACTCGTACAAGACGAACCAATTGTTTGCTGATGATGCTGTGCATGTAGTAGGATCAGAGGAATGATTAAAGAAGTTGGTCGCGAAGTTTGGGAAGGTGTAAAAAAGAAGGAAGTTGAAGATAAATATGGGTAAAAGTAAGGTGATGAGATGTACAAGAGAAGGGACAGGTTATGCACAAAGAGATAGGAGAGGTACATAGGATGAGGCAATACCCTAAAGAAAAAAAATATAGACTACTAAAAATCAAACTAAGGTCTCAAATGATAGCAGAAGTACTATCAAAAACTGGCACATAGCAAAAATGATAAAAATATGGAGAAATATAAAAAAAGGAAATGTAATAAACAAAAAAGGAAGAGAAAGGAAAATATTAAAAAACATATACCAACATGACATGAATTCAGGACTAAACGAATTAAATGACTATCAGGCAGTAGAGAAACCAGACATAATGGGAATTGTGGAGACAAAATTAAAAAGTCCACTACCACCTAATACTGTGGGACAAGGTCTATACATCCATTGGATGAAAAATAGAAAGGAGAAACAGGGTGGAGTCATGTTTTTTACTATGGCTTAAATGTAATAAAGATAACAGAAGGAAAAAATAATGTGGAATTGATTATGATAAAAGTTGAAAACAGTGACATTAAAAGTCTTGGGTAGAGAGTGATCATTCCAAAATATTGGAAGGCACAAAGAATATATTAACTGAATTACTGAGGAAACATAGTAATTATGGGTGAATTTAACTCAAAAGAAATACATACATATACCAAGGCTTTTTCCCTCTTACAAGGGAGTTAGCCAAAAAGAAAAAGATTTAAAATTATTCCCACCCATTCCATGCCTAAATACACTCCACTCCCCTCCATCTTAGCACCTGGATGACGGGTCATCCCTGCACCTTGTCCACTGCCCTGGGTCAGAGGCAGTGTCGCAAGTCACAGCACATCCACACCAGGCCGCTTCATTAAATCGGCGACCCCACCTCTCCTTCCCCCCATGCACAAAAGGAGAAGATGGGGAGAAATCCCTTTGGGCTGTGTCAAATTTTGCTCACACATACTCCCCCAGCCCCTATCCCCCCACCCATTCCACCTCATGCATCACATCATCATCCATATACAACCATTCTCCATTCACCCCTGTCTTTTATCCTCTCCTGTCCTTCCTCAACTGTCATTCCCCTCTTCCCCATCCATCCATCTCATCCTAGGAGGTCCCCTCATGTTCACTCCCTCCACATCTGCCTTCCATATCTCTTTTACCAGTCTTTCTTCACTCATTCTTTCCATGTGTCCAAACCATCCTAATACTCTTTCATCAACCCTATCTCCCAGCTCCCTTTCCACCCCTGTTCTCCTCCTCACCTCCTCATTTCTCACTCTATCTAGCCTAGTAACCCCCATAATACTTCTCAGACACCTCATCTCAAACACATTCAAACTCCTTCTCTCTTCCTCTCTTATGTTCCATGTTTCTGCCCCATACAGTGCTGTTGGCACAATTACTCCTTCATAAAACTTGATGCGGAGAGATACAAAGACGGGTCACCACGAGCATAGCTCCCCTCCCGTATATTACAACTAGGTAAATACAGTCTCATCTTAGCATCCATTCCCAAATGTCTATTCCTCATTACACTTTTTAATCCACCAAGGCATTTACTCGCTTCTCTCAATCTACATTCTACCTCCACCCCGACTCCACCTTTTCCTGCCACATTTGCACCCAAGTATCTAAAACTATCCACTTCCTCCAGTCACTCTCCCTTAATGCTCACTTCCATTCAAAAGAAATATAAACATTAATTTGTTGAAAAGGAGAGAGCAGAAGCAGTAGCTTATAAAATGCTCTCCCTTAATAGTTTATATATAAGTATTTACAATATTTTTTCACAGAAAAGTAAATTTTATCACAAAGATAGTAATAGTAATTGTATATACAATTTTTTTTTGTATCCAGTAGGAGCAGCCAATATTTACAATTTATATTGATATAAGGTGTAGATATACAGATAGTGGGTGAGTACATGTGAGTGATGAAGCTTGGAAAAGATGGGGAAAAAAAAAAAAAAAAAAGAGTACATACATATACCAAAGGCCCTTTTCCCCCTTACAAGGGAGGTAGCCAACAAAAAAACAAGTGGCAGATATACAGGGTGACCACAAAAACACTCCTTGATTTTATTATGTGAGATATGGGTTGATATCATAGGCACTTGATGTGTGCCCCTCTTGTTGCCCGGCAAATATCAAGGCGATAATCAAGCTCCATCAAGACTTTCTGCAGCATATCTGGCGTAATTGCCCGTAGAGCTTCGGTGACACGTTCCCGCAGTTCATCAATGGTCTTGGGCAAGGGAGGTATGTAAACTTTGTCTTTGACATATCCCCAGAAGAAAAAGTCACACACAGTTAGGTCTGGTGATCCTGGCCATTTGCAAAACACTTGGTCGTGTTGTCCAGCACAGCCAATCCATCGATTTGGTAGGTTTGTGTTGAGAAATGCGTGTACATTGAGAGACCAGTGTGGTGGTGCTCCATCCTGCTGAAAAATGTAGCCATCACCTTCAGCAGCTTGTAGTCTTGGCAGCAACCAGTTCTGTAACATTTCTAGGTAGGTTTGGCCAGTAATGGATGGTCCTTCAAAGAAAAATGGCCCATACACAGACCTCTCTGTTACTGCACAAAACACATTCACTTTGGGAGAGTCACTGTCAAATTCAAGATTAGCATGAGGATACTGGGTCCCCCATATTCTCACATTGTGTCTGTTCACCTTTCCATTTAGGTGGAAGGTTGCTTCATCACTGAAGATGATCTTTGACAGCAGACCAGGATCATTTTCCATTGACTCCTGGAGACTGTGGCAAAATTCAAAGCGCATTTCTTTGTCTTTCGGGTATAACTTTTGGACCAGTTGCAGCCTATAAGGGGTAAACCTCAAGCGTTTGTGTAAGACTTTGCATACTGTGCTTTGTGGAAGTTTTAACTCTTGGCTACATCTGCGTGTCGACTTCTTGGGGCTGCGAACAAAAGCATCTCTGACCTTGTCAACAACTTCCTCTGACACTGCTGGGCAGATGAAATGTCCTTTTCTCTGATCACAGATGCACCCCCTCGGAATGAAATCATTGTACCACTTTAAAATGGACTTGTTAGTAGGTAGGTGGATTGTTATGATGAATGTGTCTGAACGAACGCTGCACATTTGTAACACTGTTTTGCCAAACTCCAACACACACAATGGAGTGGGGTGTACGCCATCTTAGATAAGACTGCCACCTAGCGGGTAAGGTAGAAATTGCGAACTGGAAAAAAAGAGAAACAAAAATGCAGTAGTTTATGCAACTTTGGACACCAAACTTGTAAGATTCGGAACTCAATATGTTATATTATTAATGATTTAAATCAAGGAGTGTTTTTGTGGTCACCCTGTATATCAAACTAAGAAATGAATATGTAAAAATACGCAGGGAAGAAAAGAGATTATATGAAAAAGACATATAATAGAAAAATGCAAGGACCAACCTTAACTATTCTACAGGTATGCGAATGGTAAACTAAAAGTTAACAAAAAATAGTGAAATTGCATAAAGGGAATGATGAATAGATGTAGAAATGGCTGAAATTATGAACAATCTTAAACCTGTATTCACAACTGAAAGTACACAAAATTGGGAGGAAGGACTGAAAGATTCACCCCCCCCCCCATGAAAGAAATAACTGTGACATAGAAGGAAATAAGGGACCAAATAAAAAAAACCTTGACATCAGAAAATCACGCAGTCCAGATGGAATTGCAAATTGGATATTAAAAGACTGTATAGATGAACTAACACAAAATACATACATACATACATATACCAAGGCCCTTTACCCCCTTACCAGGGGGGTAGCCAAAAAGGACAAGGCACAAAAACATTCCCACCCATTTCATCCCCGAAAACACTCCACACCCCTCCACCCTCCCTCCCATCTTAGCACCTCCTAGATGACGGGTCATCCCTGCACCCTGTCCACTGCCCTGGGTCAAAAGCAGTGTCGCAGGACACAGCACATCCACAGCAAGGCCGCTTCATTAAATCGGCGACCCCCCTCTCCGTCCCCCCATATAAAGGAGAGGATGGGGAGAAATCCCTTCGGGCTGCGTCAAAAATTTTTGCTCACACACACTACCTCACTCCCATTCCCCCGTCCAATCCACCTCATGCATCACAACATATCACACAAAATACAAAAGATAATTGATTACTCAAAGACAGAAAAGTACCAGAAGACTGGAAAAATGCAAATATTATAGCAAAATATAAAGGAGGGACAAGGAATATCCACCTAACTATAGATCTGTTTCCCTTACAAGCACAACAGCAAAAATCTGTGAAAAAGTTATCAAAAGTAGATGGATTAAACATCTGGAAGAAAATAATATACTGAATCCAATAAAGTAAAAAAAGGATAGTTATAGAAGAGATCTGAAAAAGAATAATTTCCCACACAGAGTGTTAGATATCTGGAACAAATTGAATGAGGCAACATTGTGAGCAAAAACTATACAAGAATTTAAGAACAAACTAGATGCTGAAAGATACAAAAATGGGTCACTACGAGCATAGCTGTCTTCTTGTATAATACAACTACGTAGGTAAAATGCATTCAAACTTCTCTCTTCTCATATGTTCCATGTTTCTACCCCATACAGTGCTGTTGCCACAATCACTCCTTCAATCTCCTCTTAGCATCCATTCCCAAACATCTATTTCTCATTACACTTTTTAATCCAACAAGGCATTAACTTGCTTCTCTCAATCTACATTCTACCTCCACTTCTCCCTTTCCCTACGACATTCACACACCTTCAATTTGCTACCACTTTCTCCCCATGTGCATCTAATCTCCTTACTTTTACCCACATATATCTTCAACTTCCTTCTTTCACACACCTTCCCAAACTCTGTCACTATCTTAATCTTTCCTCTGATCCTGCAACCACAAGTATCTAAAACTATCCACTTTCTCCAGCCTTTATCCTTTAATACTTGTTTCCAGATTGCTGCCATCCTCTCCCCATGTACATCTCATCACCTTCTACCCACATTTATCTTCACCTTTCTCCTACTGCACACCTTCCCAAGCTCCATCACTAACTTCCTTAATCCCCCCTCAGATCCTGCCACAAGTGCAGTGTTCTCAGCAAACAACTGACTTATCTCTCACTTTTCTCCATTTTCTTTAACCATCTCCAGTCCCCTGTCCATTACCCTTGCATTTACTTCCAACACCCCTCATCATGTACATATTGAATAGCCATGGCGATATGACATCCCTGGTGAAGTCCCACCTTTACCTCATACCACTTGCCCTCTCCATTTCTAATTCTAACACAGGTTCTAGTACTCTCATAAAAATGCTTGACTGCCCTTAACAGCTTTCCTCTGATCCCATATATCTGCAAAACCTCCACAATTGCCCTCTCCATTTCTAATTCTAACACAGGCTCTAGTACTCTCATAAAAATGCTTGACTGCCATTAACAGCTTTCCTCTGATCCCATATATCTGCAAAACCTCCCAAATTGCCCTCCTGTCTACCCTACCATAAGCCTTCTCCAAATCCATAAAGGCCCAAAAAGCATCCTTAACCTTTGCTAAAGCTTTCTCACATATCTGTCTTACCACAAAAAAAATGATCCATGCAACCTTTACCTTTTCTAAACCCACTCTGTTCCTCTTCTAATCCTCTCAATCAAAACCCTCCCATATTCCCAACTATACTCAACAAACTGATCCCTCTGAAATTACTACACTCACATTTGTCCTCTTTTCCCTTGTAAAGCAGAACCATACATGTCCTCCAGCACTCTACCCTCCTTTAGACAAACATTAAACAACCTCACCAACCAGTTCACCATCATTGTACCTCCCTTTTTTCAGACATTCTGCCTGACATTATCAAACTCGGGTCAATTTTTTCTCCTCCATTTTCCTCAAAGAACCATAAGGCACTTGAAAGCCATGTTGAAAAATACAATAGGGACTCATCTGTCTTATAGCTGAGAGAAGATGCTGCTCTCCTCTCAAAATGTACCAGTAATAGTACATAAAAAAGAAATTCCAAAATAAAGGAGGAACCTATCCAAAGTGATAGGATCTTTATCTACCCAATCTGAATGAAACAATGACTCCAAGGCATCAAAAGCAATCTTGTTGGCCTGGGCCTGAGCATGCATATAGTAAAGAGTGCCAATTGGGAGATAAGGACATCAACTAATTGTACAAATATTGTAATTAAATAATACATTCAGTAATGAAATTAACGTCCCACAAAACCTATGATAATTATACAATGGGGGAAAATATACAGTTCCTAATTGAGCAGTATGTAAGTATAATACACAATAATTGTACAACGCTTTTTTACAATGTACCACATCATTACATACAGCATATCCAGTACTAGGTTTAGACTAAATAATATAGCATATACATTCTCTGTCAGAGTAGAATACAACATTGAGTACCACAGTAACATACCTTAAAAGTTATGCAATAATAAATGAAACCAAATTAATGATAAAAAACTGCTACTGCAGAAGTTCCTTAGATTTTTCAATTATTGAAAATAATGATTATTTAATACCTTAACACCAAAAGATAAATAAACAAGTACAATAATCAAAGATGTTGCTCATATGATTTTTGAGTTACAATAATGCTAAGGTTTAAGAAAACAATACCAAGGTCACATTTTGTAAAAGTACGAATACTGAACAATAACACATGTAATAATGACATATCAAAGTAAGTTTATTCTTAAGAGGATATGCAATTATAAAAGAAATATGATTTCATTGTGGAGTTCTGGATATTTGTATATATAGACAAAATAAAGTCTGCCAGTCTTTATCAACATAACTTTGTACATTTCAGATCTATAGAACCCCTGTCATCGTTCAGGTTGCCAGATTTTAAGCAGCAACATTAAAATACCTACTAGTGATATGAAATAAAAAGTACATATTCTTGTTACTTATTTGTCCTTTCTAGTTTTATATAAATTACTAAAGAATCTTTTGCAATACCTGCTGTAGGGAAGAATACCCTACAACTTAGGCTAAACTGATCAGAATACAACCATTTGTTAAATCTGGTATGCTAAAACTTGGGCTGTAATTGAAAATATCCAATTTATGCAGCTCTGATGATTTGAAAAATTCAGCTGTTCACCAATCCTACTGAGTACCCCAGGTCCTGGTTTATCTATGGGAGGAGCTAGTACAAGGTCGCCAAAATTCGGACAAAAATGGGAGAAATTTATAACCTTGTGCAGCCTTACATAAATTTTGCTATCTTAGAACCCCCCTCAGTCACTGTGAAAATTGCATAGCATCGATATTTCAAAAGATAATTGAGGTTTTATATGCATAACAAACTATGCTAAACTATGATAGCACACTATATTTAGCATATTCACATTGTTTATAAATAGTAGCCGATACTTTGTCCTTTTATTCCCTTTTTCAACTAATGAGAAAATATAAATTTAAAAGCATATGATACAGTTATGAGTGCCCATTATAAATACATTGATAAGCGTGATTTCCTACTGTAAACTCCTTGATCTTTACGCATCAGTGACCATAAGTCATTATAGCACTGTCCCATCTTCCTTGGTATTTTTTCTCCATTGCAGCAATGTCCTGACAGAATTTCTCACCATGTTCTTTACTCATTCCTCCCAAGTTTTCACAAAAAAAAAAAAAAAAAAAAATCCAAATGTGAATGCAAAAAGTACACATTTAATGATATTCTACATCCTAAGTTCTTATAACTTTCCAAATGTTTTACTATGAGCTGTTTGTAGTTTGGGTCTTTATTGTTACCAAGGAATATAACTATACCTCAAAATGCACACCATGCCTTTCTTTTGACATCACTCATTGCATTTTCAAGTTGTGCTGACTTCAACATTTTCCTTACTTGTGGACCAGTAAATATGCCACACTAAACTTTGGCCTCTGATAGTTTTAGAAAGAGTAGACGAATCTCTTGAAATGCTTTTCCATCATGATCTAATGCTTTCACAAACTCTTTGACTAAACCAAGCATTATATGAAGTGGGGGTAGCAACACTGGCAGGATCTATAATATGCTGTCTAATAGCACTGAGCTTTCCTGGCTTCAAGTCATCTTGAGGGGGCCACTCCACTCTCTGGTAGTGTTCATTATCAGGCCAACTGTCCCAAAGACAAAGAAACATTAATACTTGGTGTACACACCCTGTAATCCATGTAAGAAGGCAAACATTTTAAAATCACCAAAGAAATGTCGCCAGATAAACATATAAATAAAATAGTCAGAGAAACATACAATTTGTTGAGATCAATAAAGATGGCCTTTAAATACCTGGATAAGGAAATGATTAAGAAAATATTACAAACACTGATAAGGCCAAAACTAGAATATGCAGTGCTCATATGGTCGCCCAGCACAAAAAAAGAATATAAGAAAATTAGAAAGAATACAAAGAGCAATGACAAAGATGGCCCCAACACTTTCAAACCTGACATATGAACAAAGACTGGCTGAACTGGAATTACCAACACTGGAACAAAGAAGAGAACGAGGGGATCTATTAACCATCTACAGAATTATGAAAGGAAAAGAACTTATTAAAGGGGGGTAGAGGAAAAACAAGACATGCGATGAAACTCAAAAAGGATAACTGCAGAAGAGACCTGAAAAAGAACAGCTTCCCACACAGAGTGATAGATATATGGAACAAATTGGATGAAAAAAATAGTGTGTGCAAACACAAGAATTTAAGAACAAATTTGATCTTGTGAGATACAAAAATGGGTCACCACGAGCATAGCTCCCCTTCCCATATAGTACAACTAGGTAAATACAAACATCCCATTTAAACTCACCATAGTTTACCTTCTTGAGAAGCCTTTTTACATTGTCATATTCTTCCTTCATCTGTATCAAGTATCCTATAGGCAGGGATGGATACTGATTCCCATTATGTAGTAAAACAGCTTTGAGGCTTTTTGTAGAACTATCTATGAGTAGTCACCATTGTCCAGTTATGATCAATTCCAATAGCTGTAAATAAGCCATTAATATCTTCACAGAAGCAGAGATCATCATTTATGTTAAAGTACGAGTATACTTTGAATTCCTCATGGCGCTTCCTGTATACTGTTGATCTACAGTACTCCCCCAACAGGTTCCATTCACTCAGTCTGGATGCTAACAGCTCAGCTCCTGACAAAGTGAAGCCCAAGTCCCTTATGAGCTCATTTAGTTCATGATGATTTGGAAAGTGTGGGGTGGTACTCAGTCTTGGCTCAAAAATTGTATCCATTTCCTCATTGTCACAACATTCCCACTCTCCTGATGAAACCCCCACCATATCCTCTACCTGAAAAAATGTATTTATCAGTTGGAACATAAATATAAATTGTATGTGTAATTGCATTACAAGAAAACATAGGTAGATGTTTGGAAGATTTCAATATTGATTTTGTTACATTTTCTGGTGGCAGTGGAACCAGTGCAATCATGTGGCACAGGTGCAATAAAGGATAAATTGCTGGAATATGAAAGGGATTTTCTTCCCTTAGCTTTTTTGTACTTATATGTCAATAATGTAAAAGTAGCAATCATTGGGATTATCTTTTATTTATTTATTTATTTTTAGCTCTAGCCAAACTCTCGACACAGCAAATGGCATTGCTTCTCTTGCACCTATCAGCCATGGATCTAAATTTGTTCGACAACTTCCACACATCACATGAGGGGCCCATGGTTTTTCTTGGTCACATATACTCATTCCAAAATGCTCTATAAGCAATCCAGTGCTTTGCACCTTTCACAGTTTTTTATGATATACATCAGCATAGAAACCACACACATAACAGAATGAACCTGGTGAATTCCTGCATCCTCTTGTAGCCATGTTCAAGAAAATTGTAAGCGACAATTGTGTGTTTTCCGTACCCCGTACACTTATTCATTAGTATAATTTTCTTTATCACTAAAACGGTTGATGGTAGAAGAAAAGCAAGTACATATTTAGAACCAGCACCAATTTTTGCATGAGAAACAATAAAAAACAAGAGAAAAATTTTGTGAAAAATTGTTACCCAGTGATATTGGCTGAATTCTTAACGGGCTTTTTCTAAACTCTTCCCACAATACACTAGGTAGACTCAATAGATGGCATTGTTATTTACATTTACACACCAATGTGAGGATGATGCGAGGAGTCTGGACCCAAGGGCCTGTGTGTGGTGGCCATCCAAAGTGGAGCCTTTTCTCCGATTTTTCACATTTCCGCCTCTGATGCCCGTGTTGTTGGCCTTAGCAGTGTCCAAGTGGGCTTCTTCTTGTTTTCCTACTCCATCTCTGCTTAGTGGTAACCTGACTTGAGATCCAGCATGTAAAGCCACTGTACTCCTGTCAGCGTTTTGTCGATCCTATAGGTAATGGATACGAGTCTTTCACAGTCACTGCATTCAGGGCCTGGTAGTCGATGCAGAACCATTTGGTACCATCTTTCTTCGTTACTAGTACCACCGGCAATGACCAGGGACTGTCAGATTTCTCCACTAAACCCAAAGTTACCATCTCTTACACAGTTCATTCCATGTCCGCACGTTTTGCTGTAGGAACTCTCCTCGGTGGATGTTTGATCGGCAGGCTGTTGTTGGTGTTGATTGAGTGATCTACTAACGACGTATAGCTGACATCCATGTCTCCACTGCTGAATATGTCCGAGAACTGGGACAGGAGATGACACAACAACTCAGTCTCTTCCTCAGGCATGTGTCCTTCTTCTGTGCTAGATCCCTCAGGTGTTCCGGCAGTTCCTTCACAGTTGTTACAGCTTCATTCGACTGTCCACCACTCGCATCCCTTATCGGCTGTGGCTGATTTCCTTGGCTTCTGCAGACTCCTGTTGTCTTGCCCAGTTTTTATAGCATGCATTGAACTCTACCTCCATCCAGGGGGTCTGCTAACTGTGGCTGACTTACCTGTTCTGCGTCACCTAGGATGATCAAGTGTACCTCTTCATCGTCCACCTTCAGCTTCCTACTCCCAAAGATGATGATCGCCTCACTCTCCATCAGGTAATCCAGGCCCAGTAGACAAGGCTCCTCTGTACTGACCACGTAGAATGGCAGCTGTTCCTTTACAATGCCCATGCCAATACTAACCTGCACTGGATCCTTGAGTAGCATACAGTGCCTAGTAACACCACCTCTTGCGGCCCTGGGGATGCTAGCTGGGTCTTGGGCCCCGTATCCAGCCCAATAGGTTTTCCCGCTTACTCCAGTCTTGGCTTGCTGGCAAGCACCCGTCCTATGCCCATACTGACCACAGTTCCAACAGCATAGCAGGAACATAGGTGGATCCAGTCTCTCTAGAAAACGCGTCCTTCATACCCCTCCTGTGTACTACCTGGCCCCACCAATAGCACTTTCCTCTGAAGTATTCAGGGCTAGGTCTCTGTGCTTTAGTGGTCTTCTTCACCTGTGCCTGATGAACCTTAGCCTCTTGACGAAGGGGCACAGGCGCCTGCAACATAATGGTGGTGCGCAGGAACGCCTCGAACTCCTTGACTCTCACCAGTGTCATCTGGACATCCACTGGGTGCTCCTACTTTACATAAATCTGGAGCTGTTGATCTAGTAGGGCATCCATGAAGTGGTCTCGAGCAAGTGTAACCACCATGTCCTCTGCAGCTGTGGGGTATGCTTGCTTCACCAGCAACTCGACGTCCTGTGCTAGCTGTGGCAGGGGTTCTTCTCGCACCCTTACTCTGCCCTTCAGTCGCGCTCGGTAAACCTCAGCAAGGTGGTATTAGCCAGACCGACGTTAGTGAGCACTCTCATATGACGTACATTGTCCCTAAGTCAAGTGGCCCAACACCTGTATGGTTGACCCTCTTAGGTGCGACACTAATTGCACTATTCCCTCCTCGTCGTTCTGTCTTGAGCATCCGCCAATGGCACAAACTCATATTGTCATATCATCAAAAGTGTATTAAAAATCTGAAAATAAGGAACATTTATGTGACGACATCTTGACAGGTTGTGAGAGAGGCAGAGGGGAAAACACAAATAGAACGAGAGTTTATTCTTTAACTAGTTTCGCACTAGCCTCTTCTGAAGAAGCACCATAGTACGAAACTAGTTAAAGAATAAACTCTCGTTCTATTTGTGTGTTTTCCCCTCTGCCTCTCTCAGAATATTAATGTATGAAATTAACGGACCATTAACGGAAGTTGCCTATTTAATAGAATTTCGTTAGTCCGTTAATGATATTCAAAATTAACTTTAGAGTTAACCTGTTAATGAAAAATTTAAATCCGTTGATTAATGGGTTCACGGACTGGTGCCCAGCTCTGTAAATAAAAGTATGTTCCTAACAAATTCGGTTGGCAATTAAGAAAATTTCTACAAGAATCATAGAATGTAGGTACGGGCACAATTTTTTTTTTTTAACTCTTAAATTATTGTTGCATATGAAAGGCGATTTTATTAGAAACAAAATGCTTTTTAATTTTTTGAAATAGCTCGAAAAATAAGTGAGATACAATTTTTTTAAATTATTTTTTTAGCCCGCATTTTTGGCTGGACTTCACCATAGCAAAATGTTAGAATTAAGGGTGGTCATTTCGGTAAAGAAATACACATTAACTCTAAACCACTGGTCCAATTTGATTAAAATTCGGAATACTTGGGTTTTAAGGATCAACAAATCACATGAGTATGTCAAAAATAATGCAAGACATCTCCATCATACCATATTTGCCTTTTCATGGCAACCATGAAGTTGTCAATTTTCAGATTATCATAAATAAAATCCAAACCCCTGGCCCAACTGACATGCAACTTGGCATGTCTAGGTTTTATGGGTCAATAAAACACCTGAGCATGTCAATGACATTGCAGGACCTTCTTCTGACACCATTCTTACAAACATCTATCACGTTGCCATGGCAACTGTTGTCAATTTAGAAATAATCAATAAAATCCAAACCGCTGGCCCAACTGACATGCAACTTGGCATGTACAGGTTTTATGGGTCCAAAAATATCCTGAGCATGTCAAAAACAATGCAGGACTTTCCTCTTACACCGTTCTTACTGACACCTATCACGTTGCCATGGCAATGATATGCTGAATAGGCATCTAAGCTTCAAGAAACTTAGATTGCACAACTGTGCTATTACCAACGATTTCAAAGTTGCTCATATCCGGTAGAATAGAGGCTAATAAACAACATTATTACATTAAATATTATATGATTTAGTTTCTTGGCTTTACACTTTTACTCGGAAAACTAATTTGCCAAGGCTAATATAAAAAATTGCGTTGAAATCGGCAAGAATGAGTAGTTTTGAAGAACTGGGCCTAAACTTGTTTAACATAATTTTAATACCCTGCGAATGTGCTGAACGCTCCAAGCATTCAAACTAAGCCAAACAAAAATCAAAATCCAATGGGGCGCAAAAGATGGCGATAGCGGCGCCGTGCATGGTTTCCCGCGTGACTATATGCCTACATGTGATGACCCTAAGCTCAAACATCAAGTGATCAACGATCTTAAGCTTCTCATTTCCGGGAGAAAATAGGTTGATATACATGTGTATCTAAATTAAAATAATGTTTATTGATGCCTTACCTTAATATTTTTACTTGGAAAACTATGTTGCCGAGTTTGATAATCAAATTTCCGTTTAAATCGCTGAAAAATTGTTTCTATTTTAAGAATTGGGCATGCACTTGCAAAACAACAAGAGGTAATTTGAATATCTTGCGCATGCACTGAACGCGGCAAGCATTCAAACCAACCTAAACAAAGGCTAGTGGGCCGCAAAAAATGGCGATGTAAACAGTACATGGTCGACAGTGGCGCCGCGCATGGATTCACCCGTACCTAGGCACTGCTTTTTATTCGCTTGGCAGTGAAACTCGCCACAGACAACACATGAAACAGCGAAGCTCTAAAACACAGCAGAATCAAATTTGCCTTTATTAAATTATACATAGTAAAAACTCAGGCCTACTTTATTGGTAATGTACTCTTCACTAAACCTGTTGTAAGTAGTCAAATTTGGTATCAAGTGGAAGAATCAATAGACTCACGGATAGAATATCATTGGGAAGACACGTTTCGGCCAGTATTGAGTATAGGTACGTGTCGTTAACAGTCGTTTTAATCTATAGATAATTATTCTATGGTATGAACTGATTTTTACTACTAGGGTTAGACTAATAGTGGTAACGAAAAGACAATACAAAAGAAATAATTAATATACAAATTACAAAGTATTTCTTGTAATAAGCCGATTTATTGTTTCCTCTCCTTCACCCATCACTGTTTCTTCATCTCCCCTTCCTCTTCTTTGTTTATTTTTATTATTCCACCTTATTCTCCTTTCCAATGCCATCTTTTCCCGCCTATACTTCTCGCATGTCGGTCCGTGTGGTCTATCCATTTGATCACTATTAACACCATGTGAAAACGGAGCTTTGATTACAAGGCGTCGCTTGTCACTAATAAAGGCTATATAATGTTTATTTTGATAGGCTTGTCAACAACGGCCAATTTCTATCCATTTACCTTCTCTGTCCAGAAGTATAAAACGATCATATTCGTCTCCCAACGTCAATCTTGATGCATTGTGGGAAAGCCAATGTTCTATGAACTTGCAGTTTTTTATTCTTGGACTAGTGCATTATGTCAAAGAGACTTACCTTTCCAAAATTATTTATGTGAAAATATGGCCAGTGACTTTCCTTTTTTTTCTTTTTTTTCCTCGCCAAAAACTATGACTCCTCTTCATATGACTATCCATTCACATGGTTAGTTATGGCGAGTCAATGTTGTTTATAATTTATCTATTTTCTGGGATGTGGGAGGAAAAACGATGGGGGGGAAGGATGGGAATGGCGGGAAGGATAAGGTAGTACAGTAGGAGGAGGAAGAGCAGAAAGAGGGAAGCAGGAGGAGGAGGAGGTGGGGGAAAGAAGGAGAAGGAGGGGGAGCAGAAGGAAGAGGAGGATGAGGACGAAGAGGGGGAGCAGGAGGTCGAACAGGAGGAGAGGAAGAGGAAGAAGGGGAGGAGAAAGAGGAGGGGGGAGCAGGATGGTGAAGGGGAGCTGGAGCAGGAGCAGGGAGAACAAGAGGGGAAGAGGAAGGAGGAGCAGGGAGAGGACTAGGAGGGGGAGCAGGGGAAGGGAGCAGAAGAACAAGGAAGGAATGAGGAAGGAGGAGGTAAAAATAATGGGGAGGGGGAAGGATGGGAGGGAGAGGGAAGGACGATGAATACTTGGGGTTGTAGTAAAAGGAGAAGAGGGGAGAGGTGGAGGAGGAGGAGGAATGGGGCTGAAGAGGAAGAAGACTATTTGGGGAGGAGGAGGATGAAGAAAGAGGAAAATGGGGGAGGGGGAGGGAGAGGAGGAGGAGAGGGAGCATGAAAAAAGAGGAGAAATAGAGTGAGGAAAAGGAAGAGCATGGGAAAGGATGAGTGAGTGAAGAATAGGAGTTGGAATGTGAGGAGAGGGAGCTGGGGATGAGTAGAGGAGGAGGGGTGGAAATGGGAGGAGTTAGAATGGGAGGGATAAGGAAGAGGAGGAATGGGAAAGATAAGGAAGGGGAGGAATGAGAGAAGATGGAGGTAAAGAAGTATGGAGGAAAAGAAGATGGAGGAAAAGAAGTATGTTTCTGTCATACTATACATGAGTATATGTCTAGTCCAGGTGTGTTTTAATTGTTTTTAAGTTGTACTCAATCACTATGGTTCTGGTGGGCATCATACTCCCAGGTCCTCTTACGCCTCAACATTGTAGAAGAAAAATAATATATGGGAGAGCCCTAGTCCCCACACTCCATCCCACTTAGTTGGTTTCTATAACACAAATGGGATCACAGTGACAGCATTTTTCTCTGCCAAACCACAGGGGGACTAGAAAAGTAATATGTATAATCTAAACTGGTATGGAATTGGTTCAAGAGAACAACATAAAGGACAGTTGTATGAAAGCAACATCAATCCTTCATGAGTAGAGATCTAACTCTAGCATAAACGAATATGTGTCTCTGATCCATTGATGTGTTCCCAAAACCCAGTCCTTAAAGTACTGAATGCATGTCAGCATACAGTCAATACCCTAGTATGAGGTTTATCTAATATTTTTGTATGGAAGGTGGTGACTCAATTCTAGGGCACAATGAATGTAAAATATGGATAGATGAATAATGAAACAAAGGAAAAGATAATAAGTGGTTTATACATACATATACCAAGGCTTTTTCCCCCTTACAAGGGAGGTAGCCAAAAAGAAAAAGGCATAAAATCATTCCCACCCATTCCATCCCTAAATACACTCCACTCCCCTCCACCGTCCCTCCCATCTTAGCACCTCCTGGATGACGGGTCATCCCTGCACCTTGTCCACTGCCCTGGGTCAGAGGCAGTGTCACAAGGCACAGCACATCCACAGCAAGGCCGCTTCATTAAATCAACCCACCCCCCTCCGTCCCCCCATGTGGTTTATATTACTGATAAATGTATTAATAGCAAATTGTAAATAAGTGTTTCTAAATCATGTTTTTCCAAGTGCTTTTAAATATCCTTCATATCACACAGAACATGGCAGAGCTATGTTAAAATATAAAACCTTGTAATAAAATCTAAACTCTGTTAAGTTAGAAACATGATATTCCTTCCTTCCAAAGTTACTTGAGATGTAAATCTGAAGAAATAGTTCTTGCCCTGAAGTTCTGAACATGTTCAACAAAGATCTTGACACGGTTGAAGTCTAATTCTGCAATCCACCTGCCAAAAGAATTTACCAAATTAAATTCCTGTATTAATCGAGTTACTTTTGGCTACCCCCCTGGTAAGGGGGAAAAAAGCCTTGGTATATGTATGTATGTATGTAATTGAGTTACAATACATATCAGAATCACTTTCACATTTTGCAATCCCACACCAGTCACCCACACCCTATCCCTTTTACAGGCATAAACGTCATTTGGCGGAACTTTCCATGGCTCTCACGGCCACACCCTTTTTATCTTTGAGTTTTTTTACGTTTTGGGTCATTTTGGTCACCTCCACCGATTTACCCGCTATCACACCCACGGGTCCGGCAAGGCCTGGCATGCCCTCCACTGCAATCCCACACCAGTCACCCACACCCTATCCCTTTTACAGGCATAAACGTCATTTGGCGGAACTTTCCATGGCTCTCACGGCCACACCCTTGGTCTCACCATTCCGCTGTCAACGGTCATGTGCAGCCTATCCCACTCTCTACTTGTGGCAAAACTTTGGACCGAATCGCTCACCTTCGGATTTCCCCCCAAATTCCATGGGGTACCCCCTTTGAGTTTTTTTTACCTTTTGGGTCATTTTCGTCACCTCCACCGATTTACCCGCTATCACACCCACGGGTCCGGCAAGGCCTGGCATGCCCTCCACTGCAATCCCACACCAGTCACCCACAACCTACCCCTTTTACAGGCATAAACGTCATTTGGCGGAAATTTCCATGGCTCTCACGGCCACACCCTTGGTCTCACCATTCCGCACTCTACTGTCATCAGCACCCGATCCCACTATCTACTTGTGGCAAAACTTTGGACCGAATCGCTCACCTTCGGGTTTCCCCAAATTCCATGGTGTACCCGCTTTGAGTTTTATTACGTTTTGTGTCTTGTTCTTACGTTCGACCGATTTACCCGCTATCACACCCACGGGTCCGGCAAGGCCTGGCATGCCCTCCACTGCAATCCCACACCAGTCACCCACACCCTATCCCTTTTACAGGCATAAACGTCATTTGGCGGAACTTTCCATGGCTCTCACGGCCACACCCTTGGTCTCACCATTCCGCTGTCAACGGTCATGTGCAGCCTATCCCACTCTCTACTTGTGGCAAAACTTTGGACCGAATCGCTCACCTTCGGATTTCCCCCCCAAATTCCATGGGGTACCCCCTTTGAGTTTTTTTACGCTTTGGGTCATTTTGGTCACCTCCACCGATTTACCCGCTATCACACCCACGGGTCCGGCAAGGCCTGGCATGCCCTCCACTGCAATCCCACACCAGTCACCCACACCCTATCCCTTTTACAGGCATAAACGTCATTTGGCGGAACTTTCCATGGCTCTCACGGCCACACCCTTGGTCTCACCATTCCGCTGTCAACGGTCATGTGCAGCCTATCCCACTCTCTACTTGTGGCAAAACTTTGGACCGAATCGCTCACCTTCGGATTTCCCCCCAAATTCCATGGGGTACCCCCTTTGAGTTTTTTTACGTTTTGGGTCATTTTCGTCACCTCCACCGATTTACCCGCTATCACACCCACAGGTCCGGCAAGGCCTGGCATGCCCTCCACTGCAATCCCACACCAGTCACCCACACCCTATCCCTTTTACAGGCATAAACGTCATTTGGCGGAACTTTCCATGGCTCTCACGGCCACACCCTTGGTCTCACCATTCCGCTGTCAACGGTCATGTGCAGCCTATCCCACTCTCTACTTGTGGCAAAACTTTGGACCGAATCGCTCACCTTCGGATTTCCCCCCAAATTCCATGGGGTACCCCCTTTGAGTTTTTTTACGTTTTGGGTCATTTTCGTCACCTCCACCGATTTACCCGCTATCACACCCACGGGTCCGGCAAGGCCTGGCATGCCCTCCACTGCAATCCCACACCAGTCACCCACACCCTATCCCTTTTACAGGCATAAACGTCCTTTTGCGGTACTTTCCATGGCTCTCACGGCCACACCCTTGGTCTCACCATTCCGCTGTCAACGGTCATGTGCAGCCTATCCAACTCTCTACTTGTGGCAAAACTTTGGACCGAATCACTCACCTTCGGATTTCCCCCCAAATTCCATGGGGTACCCCCTTTGAGTTTCTTTACGTTTTGGGTCATTTTGTTCATCTCCACCGATTTACCCGCTATCACATCCACGGGTCCGGCAAGGCCTGACATGCCCTCGACTGCAATCCCACACCAGTCACCCACACCCTATCCCTTTTACAGGCATAAACGTCATTTGGCGGAACTTTCCATGGCTCTCACGGCCACACCCTTGGTCTCACCATTCCGCTGTCAACGGTCATGTGCAGCCTATCCCACTCTCTACTTGTGGCAAAACTTTGGACCGAATCGCTCACCTTCGGATTTCCCCCCAAATTCCATGGGGTACCCCCTTTGAGTTTTTTTACGTTTTGGGTCATTTTCGTCACCTCCACCGATTTACCCGCTATCACACCCACGGGTCCGGCAAGGCCTGGCATGCCCTCCACTGCAATCCCACACCAGTCACCCACACCCTATCCCTTTTACAGGCATAAACGTCATTTGGCGGAACTTTCCATGGCTCTCACGGCCACACCCTTGGTCTCACCATTCCGCTGTCAACGGTCATGTGCAGCCTATCCCACTCTCTACTTGTGGCAAAACTTTGGACCGAATCGCTCACCTTCGGATTTCCCCCCAAATTCCATGGGGTACCCCCTTTGAGTTTTTTTACGTTTTGGGTCATTTTCGTCACCTCCACCGATTTACCCGCTATCACACCCACGGGTCCGGCAAGGCCTGGCATGCCCTCCACTGCAATCCCACACCAGTCACCCACACCCTATCCCTTTTACAGGCATAAACGTCATTTGGCGGAACTTTCCATGGCTCTCACGGCCACACCCTTGGTCTCACCATTCCGCTGTCAACGGTCATGTGCAGCCTATCCCACTCTCTACTTGTGGCAAAACTTTGGACCGAATCGCTCACCTTCGGATTTCCCCCCAAATTCCATGGGGTACCCCCTTTGAGTTTCTTTACGTTTTGGGTCATTTTGTTCACCTCCACCGATTTACCCGCTATCACACCCACGGGTCCGGTAAGGCCTGGCATGCCCTGGACTGCAATCCCACACCAGTCACCCACACCCTATCCCTTTTACAGGCATAAACGTCATTTGGCGGAACTTTCCATGGCTCTCACGTTTTGGGTCATTTTCGTCACCTCCACCGATTTACCCGCTATCACACCCACGGGTCCGGCAAGGCCTGGCATGCCCTCCACTGCAATCCCACACCAGTCACCCACACCCTATCCCTTTTACAGGCATAAACGTCATTTGGCGGAACTTTCCATGGCTCTCACGGCCACACCCTTGGTCTCACCATTCCGCTGTCAACGGTCATGTGCAGCCTATCCCACTCTCTACTTGTGGCAAAACTTTGGACCGAATCGCTCACCTTCGGATTTCCCCCCAAATTCCATGGGGTACCCCCTTTGAGTTTTTTTACGTTTTGGGTCATTTTGGTCACCTCCACCGATTTACCCGCTATCACACCCACGGGTCCGGCAAGGCCTGGCATGCCCTCCACTGCAATCCCACACCAGTCACCCACACCCTATCCCTTTTACAGGCATAAACGTCATTTGGCGGAACTTTCCATGGCTCTCACGGCCACACCCTTGGTCTCACCATTCCGCTGTCAACGGTCATGTGCAGCCTATCCCACTCTCTACTTGTGGCAAAACTTTGGACCGAATCGCTCACCTTCGGATTTCCCCCCAAATTCCATGGGGTACCCCCTTTGAGTTTTTTTACGTTTTGGGTCATTTTCGTCACCTCCACCGATTTACCCGCTATCACACCCACGGGTCCGGCAAGGCCTGGCATGCCCTCCACTGCAATCCCACACCAGTCACCCACACCCTATCCCTTTTACAGGCATAAACGTCATTTGGCGGAACTTTCCATGGCTCTCACGGCCACACCCTTGGTCTCACCATTCCGCTGTCTATGTTAGAGTAAAATTTCTATTCATAAAGGATTGATGATATTTTGTATTAATGCAATCACTCCTTTGTACTGTTCCCTTGAATCGATTCTTCACCACTTCTAAGACTACTTTGTCATTATCTGATCCTATTGTAATGGAGAAGAGTGCCACCACTGTATTCTCATGTGGATTGTAGAAGGCAACTAAATGAGATGGAATGAAGGAACTCGGGATCTCCCATTCTTTTTCTCCTGGTCATGGAAAAAGAGGATTTGGGAGGGTTCCAACCAAAGCCCTAGCAACTGGGTGTGGTACAGATGAAAGTAAAAGGGAAGAGAATAGTATGTTTTGTAAGAAGAGAGATGAATGTGTTAGCACCAAGTGAAACAAAATTGAAAGAGAAGTGGGGAGTTTGAGTTTGGAAGTCTAGCGGGTAGGGTGTCAAGAGTGATGATGGGGCAAGGGAGGGAAGGGATGACTCCTTTGGTATAGGCAAGTGCTTTGTGAAGTATCTTTCAGTAGAATGTGGGCAAAGGTGAAATTGGGATGGGAAATATGGACTTTTGTGAGAATATGCAGTCCTGGTAGTGAGAAAAGTGAAAGGAGAGAGAGGATTTTTTATGTGTTTAAATGAATGTGTAGAGGGTTTTGGGAGGAATAAAAATGTGGTGTGTTGGTGGATCTCAATGCTAGAAAAAGAGTTACCTTGATAAGTAATCAGGAGATACAAGGTAACAGGTAAGAACTATATCACAGAGATGTTAGAGATGTGTTCAGAAAGGGAAATGATAGGAGTGAACACAGTGTTTAAGAAGAGAGACTGGCATGAGTACTATAAAAATGATTTAGGGTGGTGGATAGTAAGATGGTCAAAGTGTTAATGGGATATGTGTCTATCCAAAAGGAGAGACTTGAAAAGTTCTGATAACAAAAGTATATATGTACATATACCAAAGGTTTTTTCCCTCTTACAAGGAAGGTAGCAAAAAAACAAGAGGCAAAAAATTCACTCCCACCCATTCCATCCCCACATACTCCACTCCCATTCACCCCACTCCCTCCCTCTTCTTTTGGCTCCTCCTGGATGATGGGTCATCCCTGCATCTTGTCCACTGCCCTGGGTCAGAAGCAGTGTCACAAGACACAGCACATCCACAGCAAGGCCACTTCATTTAATCTGCTACCATCGCCCTCTCAGTACCCTCATGCAGAAAAAGAGAAGACAGGGATCCCTTTCGGCTACGTCAAATTATTTTTCACACGAGAACAAATTTTATGCTGAAAGATACAAAGATGGGTCACCACAATCATAGCTTCCTTCCCATATAATACTAGGTAAATACACACTCTCTCACCCCCCATCACCCACCCACTCCTTTTCATGCATCACAGCATCATCCACATACTACCATTCTCCATTCATCCCTATCTTTTGTCTTCTCCCATCCTTCCTCAATAGACATTCCCCTCTTTCCCAATACCCCTTTTACCCCATCCATTTCATCCTTGGCCAGCCCATCATGTTCACTCCTTCCACCTCTGCCTTCCACACCTTTTACTAGTCTTTCTTCACTCATTCTTTCCAGTGTCCAAACCATCCCAATACTCTTTCACCTACCCTATATCCCAACTCCCTTTCCACCCCTGTTCTCCTCCTCACCTCCTCATTTCTCACTTTATCCAACCTAGTAACCCCTATCATACTTCTCAGGCACCTCATCTCACATTCAAATTCCTTTCTTATGTTCCACATTTCTGCCCCATAATGTGCTGTCGGCACAATCACTCCTTCATACAATCTCCTCTTAGCATCCATTCCCAATTATCTATTTCTCAATACACTTTTTAATCCCCCATGGAAATTACTTGCTTCTCTCAATCTACATTCTAATTCCACCTCCACTCCTCCCTTTTCCACCACATTTACACCCAAGTATCTAATACTATCCACTTCCTCCAGTCTCTCTCCCTTAATATTCCTTACTTTTACCCACATTTATCATCAACTTCCTTCTTTTGCACAACTTCCCAAACTCTGTCACTAACTTCCTCAATCCCTCCTCTGATCCTGCTACAAGCAGAGTTGTCAGCAAACAACAACTGGCTTATCTCCCACTTTTCTCCATTTTCTTTAACCATCTCCTATCCCGACCCATTACCATTGCATTTACCTCTTGCACCACCCCATCCATGTATAAATTGAACAGCCAAGGTGACATAACAAATCCTTGGCGAAGTCCCATCTTTACCTCAAACCACTCACTCCATTTCTGATTCTAACAGACTCTACTACTCTCGTAAAAACTTTTGACTGCCCTTAACTGCCTTCCTCCTATCCCATATATCTCCAATACCTCCCACGGTGGCTTCCTGTCTACCCTGTCATAAACCTTTTCCAAATCCATAAAAGCCCAAACAGCATCCTTACCTTTTCCTAAAGCTTTCTCACATATCTGTCTTACCACAAAAATCTGATCCAAGTAACCCACACTGTTCCTCACCAATTACTCTCTCTGTTCTTCTCCTAATCCTCTCAATCAAAACCCCTCCCATAAGCCTTCTCAACTACACTTAACAAACTGATCCCTCTGGGACTACTAAACTCACACTTTTCCCTTTTTCCCTTGTAAAGTGAAACTATATAAGCACTCCTCTAATCCTCCGGCACTCTACCTCTCTAAACAGACATTAAAAGCCTCACCAGCCAGTCCACCATCACTGTACCTCCCTTTTTTAGACATTCTACATGACACCCATCTAACCCAGGTACCTTATCTGCTCTCATCATCTTAACAACTGCCTTCACTTCATCTTTCCTTATTTCTCCTCCATTTTCCTCATCATTGTGATTTCTTAGCACTTCCTGCTGCAACTACCTTTCCCACCCTATCCTCCTTTACATTTAGCAACTCCCTAAAATACTCTCCCCATCTTCCTCTTATTGCCTTCTCTTCCATTACCATCTCTCCATCTGCACCTTTTACCTTTTCTTCTCTACTTAATTCGCCTCCTCTTCCTCTCTCAATTTCTTTCCAAAACATCTTTTTATTACTTTCAAAACTTTCTGTCATATCTTACCTCATTAATTATGTGTACATATAATTATATACTGTATGTATACAAAATTATGTTTATAAATATATACAACTTCAAGATAAAGAGCATTTCAATATAATCAAAGTATGAAAAATTATCTACTTGGTGAAAGACTTGAAACTAACCTTCCACCAGCCTTAAAGTGTGAACCCACTATGAGACCATGGGCATCTGAAAACTTGTCCACATTATCAACAGTCACTCCAGATCCAACCAAGACTGGTAAACTCACTTGGGCAACCACATCTGTTTAATAAGAGAATATAAAAATATTTTGCACAAAGGAATTTTGAAATACATTAATCCTCTTTCCTGAAGTTGTTGTCTTTGCCCTATGTGCATAGGCTGTTGGGGTAACAGTCAATGCTAGGAATCAGAGGGATTCCAACCCACAACTAAGCTAATGTGAGACCAGCACAATTTGTCATGGGTTGGGAGTACCTACACTGACCCAATTTATTGACAAATTCTAGTCTTAGTACTTACGTATTAAGCTTTGGAACTGCCACCACAGTGAAGTTCACACTATATCTTGATTAATCACTGCTACAAAGACATACTCCACAGATTTTACTTTGACAAATAACAGACAATTTCATTCAACTTACAAAGTACCACTAGCAGATGGGTACAACCATTAACCCCTTGCTTCAAAGAAACACTGCATATTTTATCATAAAGAACACCAATGTTATTCAGCTGCAGAAATATTGAATGTGTCAATAATATCTGTTGCCCCATGCTTCACTAACTAGAATCACAGCCCCACAACAGCTGGCAACAGTTCTTGAGCACTTCCATTTAAGAAGAAACTTTGGACTGATGCCTATGTTACCTTAATGTAGAACTGTTTCTACATCACTGGCTGAGGCCCTGTCCACACTAGGCCTCATGTTGTGCCAACATGTTTGTGGTGGTGCTGATTGTAAGGTTGCCACTTGTGTAATTTCATCACTTCTTGTACATATATAAATTTGTATGGAATTAAAGTAAATACTGAGTGTCCATACTCAGTTCCATAATGTGCATAGATGTATATAATCAGACAGATGTTGGAGAAATAAGCATTATATTGTTGGCAATTGCCACAATTTGAATTCTAAGTGTAAAATATATTGTTGGCAACTGTCACCATTTTCTTCGTCACCTCCCCTGACGGAAACCATGAGTCACAGTGGCGACACAATAAAGACCAGAAGCCACAAATAGTTGATCTCCAACACCTCCAACCAATATAGAACAACACAAGATTACATTTTGGTGGCAGACAACTAGGATTCCACATGCTGAGAAGATACATCAGAGATCTACACTCTGGCCGAACATAGCCACCTCCTAATTCTACACTGAGCTTTGTCAAGTATCATATTATGGGGCAATGCTCTTCACTGCATCATCACGCATCATACTACCGGGCAACACTTTGCTACATCGTCCAGCATCCTACTACAAGAAAATCCACCTTTGCTGCATTGCTCCCACGAGAGACAGACTTCACTAAAAAGGCATCTAGAGGAGTGTGTGGAGTTGAGTGCTCTTTATCCTTTACGTGTAGTGACTAGCATGCCCAGCGACACAAGCTATCTCCCCCACACTGTGCAAGTTAGGTCATGTGACTGCTGCTCTGGGAAATGATTGGCCAAGACCCTGCGCTGCAACCCAAGCTACCCCAAGCATGGGTCGCCCAAGTCGGAGGTGCATCATTACACTTTGAGAAAGCACAAATGAGCATCACGAATGCAGAGATCACATCCTAGAGCAAGATAATTCCCTACTCCTCCCCTTTTTTTATCAACACTCAGTACGCTCCACCATGAGACATAAATAAGCCTCATAATACCATCCATTTCCTGAGCAAGCATGGCACCTATTTTGCCACCTATTCATCAAAACTTATACTCTCACTTCTTATGTGTTCAAACAAAAAACTCATCTCAGTTGATCATAAGCTTTATTAGTCAACTTGTGCTAGGGAAGAAGAGAATATTATCAATAATGCCAGTAGAAAAGCCCTAATCAATTTTGTATACTAGGAATGTTGTTTCATTGTTGGCTGACTATGCTTCAGGTTTACTTTGGTTATGCTTAAGAAACCACTTACTTCTAAGTTGGTTTTCATCAGCTTCACATCCAGTGGCATTGCCTGTAAGAATCACACCATCTGCTGAGAAGTAATCAGCTGCCTTTGCCATCTCTACAACATCTAAATCAGCAGTCAATGAGTGTGCACTGAAAATGTATCCAAAGTTCATTACTACAAGTTACTATATCAATGAACCAGAAATAACTTATATATATATATATATATATATATATATATATATATATACATATATATTATATATATATATATATACTGTATATACAGGTACTCCTCGTTTAACGACGACAATTGGGACCAGCGCGCCGTCGTTAACCGAATTGGTCGTTAAGCGAAAGTGTATACATATATGTACATGTACTGTATGTACAATGTTCAGCAATACATGTATCTTTATTTTCATGTATTTTCCCTCTTTTATACAGTACATTAAAGCTTTATTTACTGTTTATTTACGGTGGTTAGGTTAATAAAATTACCGTATATGACCAAATCCGTGTATGCTGACATTCCATATTGAATACCGGGGTATTTTTTTAGTTTTGACCATGGGTGCAATATAGCAATAGAAAATTAATTATTAATTTTGTAAATTATATTGTATCAACGTAATATGCAATTTTGTGGGCGGAAATGAAAGTAAAAATACCTTGCTACAAGAAAATATGCTAATGAACGAAGTCGGTAGCATAGGCCCAGGACACCATCTCGTTGTCTGCCAACGTCTCTCACGACGACGACAACAAGGAGGAGCCGGATGACATTTAATTTGCAGGTAATGATTTATTAAACACAGGTTAGGTTAGTTTAGTTTAGGTTAGACGAATTAATTTATCATCCTTTCATTTCTTCGACATCGGCATCTATCATAACAAACATGGTGTACCATTCGTCCGACATGACTTCGTTACTTACGAAATCTGTTTTAGCATTTTTCTTTTTTCATTTCCGCTCACAAAATTGCATATTATGTTGATACATTATAATTTACAAAATTAATAATTAATTTTCTATTGTTATATTGCGCCCATGGTCGAAACTAAAAATTTACCACTACCGGTATACACTGTACCCCAGGTAGTTTTTGCAGCTTGCAGGATGGTAATGTAGACCTAAGCTTCAGAACACTTTACCTCACAGCTAATATCCACCATACAAGTTCATTTATAATATCATACAAATTTGCCTCAGCCAACTTAATTATCGTACACGACGTCGTAACTTTGGGAGATTTACGTTAAACGACGTCATAAAGCCCGTCGTTACTCCGAATTGTCGTTAACCGAGTAGGTCGTTAAACGAGGAGTACCTGTACATACATACATATTCCAAAGGCTCTTTTCCCCCTTACACAGGAGGTAGCCAAAAGACAAAGGCACAGAAACCACTCCCACCCATTCCATCCCCTACATACTCCACTCCCCTCTACCTTCTTCCCTCTTATCTTGGTACCTCCTGGATGATGGGTCATCCCTGCATCTTGTCCACTGCCCTGGGTCAGAAGCAGTGTTGCAAGACACAGCACATCCACAGCAAGGCCATTTCATTGATTTGGCGACCCCCCCCCCTCCATCCCCTCATGCAGAAAAGGAGAAGACGGGGAGAAATAGATTTGCTAAGACAAATACATGGAGATGTTGGAAACATACAAATACATGAACATCATGGTTGAGATATGTGGACTATGTCATCGCAATTTTACAGTTCTGCTAGTGTGGAAAATAAATTGAGGAGACTCAATGGTGTCAACAAAGACATCCAGTTCACCATTGAGATAGAAAAAGAAGGCAAACTACCATTTCTTGATACATTGATTCACAGGACAAATGGTGAAGTAAAATTTGCAGTGTATAGTAAACCTACGAACAGAGATGATTTTGTCCATTATTTTTCAGGTCATAGCAAGAGGGTGAAAACAGGAGTTCTGATTGGTTTCTTCCTTCGAGCTTACAGAATTTGTAGTAGCGTGTATTTAGAAGATGAGCTCAATTATATTACAAAAATAATCAAAGAACCGAGATACCCTAGTGGCCTAATTTGCAGGATGAGGAACAAAGCCAAAGAAATCCACAATAGGACAAAAGCCCACAAATCCGAGAGTGAGAAGACATACACTTACATAACTGTTCCCAACGCACTTAACACTGAGAACATCGATCGGCTCCTAATGAAAGGTGGACTCAAAACAGCTAAAGTCTCCTCCAACAAAATAGCAAGAATTGTGAAAAGACAAGAAAAAAGTCCTATCAATGACCTAAGTGTGGTTTATGAGATTCCTTGTAAAGGGTGCTCAGCCTCCTATTTCAGTGAGCTGAGCCGAGGTTTAGACAAACGTATATCTGAACATAAAAATGACTTAAGAGCGCACAGGACGTCCAACACCTTAGTTCAGCATGCAGACAAATTTGGCCACCTTCCCCATTGGAAAGAGGCCAAAGTCCTCAGAAAGGGTCATGAAAAGAAAACAAGAAAAATGATTGAAGCTGGATATATAAACGTCAAAGAAAACACTAATGGAAGAGAGGGATTTATCTGCTTATCAAAGGTGGCAAGTGTCCTTATACTAGACTTGCTGAGACACCAGGCAAATGTTCACCTCCCGGATGCTGTGACCTGACCAGAGGCCCCTCAGGAATTATATAAAGTGTGACATGTAAAACCTTCTGTAGACAACTCTCTGAAGAAGACCAAAGTGGTCGTAACGTAAGAGTATAACCTATTCCGAGAGCATCTTCATTTTACTTCCACCACCCAAAATCTCTCTCATATATATATATATACAGTATATATATATATAATGTATATTTTATATATGTGTATTTTTTAATCTGTCATTCCCTACAAAGTTTGGTAGTAAGACATGGAAGAAAGAAATCTTCACTAACATTTCACTCATCCTTTTACAATTTCTACAACGGAAACTGCACTCATTTCTTATCTCCTTAGTGAGGTGTAATGTTTCACAATCTCAGAGATTGAAAAGTCCCAAAATACTTCTTTTAGATGTCTCTCTCTCTCTACATATATATATACACATGTGTATATATATATTATATATATGTATATACACATATATATGTGTGTGTGTGTGTATTTACCTAGTTGTATCTTATGGGAAGGGGAGCTATGCTCGTGATGTCCCACCTTTGTATTTCACAGTGTCTAGTTTACTCTTAAATTCATGTATAGTTTTTGCACACACTATTGTTTCATCCAGCTTTTTCCAAGTGTCAAAACAAGAGTGTGTGCAAAAACCATACATGTCCCCTTGGTTTTCTTCTGTACCACTTTTATAAGTCTTCTCTGTCAAGGACTTCCATGCCTTTCATGATTCTGGGTGTATTTACCTAGTTGTATTATATTTACCTAGTTGTAATATACGGGAGGGGAGCTATGCTCGTGGTGACCCGTCTTTGTATCTCTCCGCATCAAGTTTTATCTTAAAATCTTGTATAGTGTTAGCACATACTGTTTTGTTGTCTAATTTGTTCCATATATTTATCGCTCTGTGCGGGAAACTGTTCCTTTTCAAGTTTTTTCTATAACTATCCTTTTTCAATTTTTTTCCGTGTCCTCTTGTTTTACCGTTGTCCCACATTAATAGGTCGTTCCTGTCTAAAACTTCCATTACTTTCATTATTCTGTAGATAGTTAGCAAATCTCCTCTTTCTCTTCTTTGTTCCAGAGTTGGTAGTTTCAATTTGGATAGTCTTTGCTCATATGTTAGTTCGGCGAGTGTCGGTGCTAGTTTTGTTGTCGCTCTTTGTAATCTTTCTAGTTTCTTAATATTCTTTTTGGTACTGGGTGTCCAAAGTGATGCTGCGTACTCGAGTTTTGGTCTTATTAGTGTAGTAAGTATTTTCCTTATCATTTCTTCGTCCATATAGGTAAATGCCACTTTGATTGCTCTCAATAAGTTGTAGGTTTCTCCGAACATCTTGTTTATATGCTTATCTGGTTTCATGTCCTTTCCAATCATCACTCCAAGATCTTTTTCATAGTTTGTTTTATTTATTTTTTCTTCCCCAACTCTGTAATCTTTTGATATTCTATTTTTACTCTTTCCAAATTCCATTATGCTGCATTTCTTAATATTGAATTTTACTTCCCACTTTTGAGTCCAATTCCATATGGGAAAGGAGCTATGCTTGTATTGACCCATCTTTGTATCTTTCAGCATCAAGTTTGTTCTTAAATTCTTGAATAGTATTTGCACACACTGTTGCCTCATCCAATTTATTCCAGATATCCACCACTCTGTGTGGGAAGCTATTCTTTTTCAGATCTCTTCTATAACTATCCTTTTTGAGTTTCTTTTCATGTCCTCTTGTTTTTCTCTTGTCCCACTTTAATAAATCTACTCTATCTGGGCCTTCTATTCCTTTCATAATTATGTAGTCAGTAGATCTCTTCTTCCTCTTCTTTGTTCGAGGGTTGGTAATTCCAATTTAGACAATCTTTGTTCGTACGTCAACTTGGAGAATGTTGGTGCCATCTTTGTCGTTGCTCTTTGTGTTCTTTCTAATTTCTTTATATTCTTTTTAGCACTGGGTGGCCATTGTGTTGCAGCATACTCCAATCTTGGTCTTATCAGTGTAACTAATATTTTCTTTAGCATTTCTTCAATCAAATAGGCAAAAGCCACTTTCATCGACCTTAGTAAATTGAAGGTTTCTGTGACTATTTTATTGATATGCTTATCTGGTGACATGTCTTTGCTGATAATTACTCCTAGGTCCCTTTCCAAGCTCACTTTTTTTACTTCCTCACCAATTTCATAATTCCTCAATATTCTATTCTTACTTTTTCCAAACTCCATTACACTACATTTCTTGATGTTAAAGTACACTTCCCACTTTTGACTCCATTTCCAAATTTTATCTAGGTCTTTCTGTAGTGATTCACAATCTTCCTCTGTACTTACTTTCTTTAGTACTTTTGCATCATCTGCAAAGAAGTTCATATAACATTCTACACCTTCATCCATGTCATTTATATATATGGCAAACATGATCGGATCCAATACTGAACCTTGTGGGACACCACATAATTTCTTCCAAGGTCGAGTATTTGTTTCTTATTACTACCCTCATTTTTTTTCCCAGTCAAGAAGTCTTCCATCCATTCCAATAATTTTCCTTTAATACCACCTATTGATTCTATTTTTCTCAATAATTTTTTGTGTGATACTTTACCAAATGCTTTTTGTAGATCTAGAAAAGCACAATCCGCCCATCCATCCCTCTCTTGTATTATTTCTACTAGTCTTGAGTAGAATCAAATCAAGTTTGTGGCACATGGTCTTGCTTGTCTAAATCCAAATTGTGTTGGATTCAGTATATTTTTTTCTTCCAGATGTTTAACCCATCTACTTTCAATAACTTTTCACATAATTTCAGCCATATCTATACCCTCTGTATATTCTATGTTCCTTGACATATTTACTATTTCCTGTTTATTATCTAGTTTACCATTTACATATCTATAGAATAATTTACGTTGATCTTTACATTTGTCTATTGTGTTTCTCTCATAGTTTCTTTTTTCTTCCCTGCATATTTTTACATATTCATTTATTAGTTTGTTATTTCTTGTTATACAATTTCTTTAAAAGTCATTTTTTGGTTTCCCTGATCTACTTTTCATTGGTTTTTTATTTCTTGAAGATATGTCTCCTTTATGCTATCTCCAACTTTCTCTGTCACCTCTTGTATTTCTTTTTACTTCTCTTTTGAAAGCCTAATTTTTGTTAGCATCTTCATTTTTCATCCTTTTGTTTTAATTTTTTTACTATGTTCAATTCTTTTTTCTTAGGTCACTAAGCTCTCTGTTGGTTTCAGCATCCTGCTTTTTCAACTCATCTCTCCCCTAAGAACATAGACATCCAGAACTCTTCCTACTCTTCTTTTGGATATCACTACAGTCCATTAGTGTCTTATCAACCACCTTTCCAAACACACCCTTTCCTATGTGTACTTATCTTCAACATTCTTCTTAAAAAATATGTTAGCTAATATAAACTTTCTAAACACACCTCCACAATCAAATCTCCACTACAATTTTTACCTGGCACTCCAAACTTCCCTATAACTTCATCTACTGGCTGTATAATTACTACTGTGCAATTAATACTGCATAATAACATGCAGTCAGTACCTCAGTACAGATTTTCTGGTTATTTACAATTTCATATATACATATACCAAGGCTTTTTCCCCCTTACAAGTGAGGTAGCCAAAAAGAAAAAGGCATAAAATCATTCCCACCCATTCCATCCCTGAATACACTCCACACCCCTCCACCCTCCCTCTCAACTTAGCACCTCCTGGATGATGGGTCATCCCTGCTCCTTGTCCACTGCCCTGGGTCAGAAGCAGTGTCGTAAGACACAGCACATCCATAGCAAGGCCACTTCATACTTCACACCATTTATTCTTATCTTATATAGCAGCGACTACTGTGGTTTAGTATTTAAACTTTTCTGGATTTTTCCATTTGAGGATTTTCTCTAAATCTTTCATACATACATACATATACCAAGGCTTTTTCCCCCTTCCAAGGGAGGTAGCCAAAAAGGGAAAGGCATAAAAACACTCCCACCCATTTCATCCCTAAATACACTCCACACCCCTCCCACCCTCCCTCTCATCTGAGCACCTCCTGGATGATGGGTCATCCCTGCACCCTGCCCACCGCCCTGGGTCAGAAGCAGTGTCGCAAGACACAGCACATCCACAGCAAGGCCGCTTCATTTAATCGGCGACCCCCCCTCTCCGTCCCCCCTTGCATATAAACTTTCAGATTTTGGAATATTGGATAAAGGATTCTCAACTGTATTCACAAGAACGATAAGAAATGACTAACTTCTCAGCAGGTAGACAGTGCAAAGTAACCCAAAAAAACAAAATCACTAGGACAGAAATACTTCAATAGTCCCACAATTGGATGTATTTTGTCTCTATTGTTTATCCCTTGTTATGTGTGGGACCATATCTGGATCAATGGATATGAGAGTTCAAGGGATTTTGTATAAAATTCCATACCAATTACTCCCATGTGTTTTTCCATAAGAAGAATATTGGTTTTTGTCTAAAACACAACTATGTAAGTAGGTCAGTACATAACTATAACATAGGGGACACTCACCTATGTTTTTTCTTGATATCTGTAAATACAAGAACATCATCTGCTTCAATCATTTTCTGGTAACGAAGAAGAGGTCCTGCTGAGGCATTCATGAGCCCTTCATCAGCAATATGTGAGAACACAAAACATTCTGCACGAATAAACTGCAAGTTGCATGCTTTGCTTACAGCAAGAGCTTCCTTGTTTCCTCCTGTTAGTATCTACAAAAGAAAAAAAGTGATACTCAGGTTACAGTAAAACATATCAAGGATGTACATGAAAACATACATTTGTTACTTAATAAAACTTTGGCGTCACAGAATACTCTGCTACGCATAGGGGGTTAGCGTAACGAGTGCCCTCTTTTCTGGATTACGTAACGTAAACAACGCGGGGTTAAGGATCCACGGGGTACTCGTCGCTAACATTTATTGGCAATAGAAAACACGACTTTCTCATCTTCACACAACAGGTGCTGCCGTTGAAACCATGGCAGCACACAGTAATTGGGAGGAAGAGTAGAAGTAGAAGTAGTAGGAGATGAAAAACTGTAAACAAACCAGAGCAACGCTCGTTACTAACAGCTTTTATACAGAATTACAAATAATCTGAACATGAAATACGAGCAGCTTAAGGCTAAATTCATTATGACATACAAGAAACAATATACCAGATCTAAAACTAAATTCGGCTCAAAACTCACCGAGTAGGCCGCGAAGGGAGCGGGTATACAACTGAAGGCGTTTCAAACCACACTGGCTGGAGGCGTGACGTGACATCACACCACCGCAACAGGTTCTTACACACCTTCTTAAGTCTAATTCTTAAAGTGAACATTGTACAAATAATGAGATGCTATCTTGCAGCACAGCTTGCAGACAACTTACAACGATAGTATTCTTAAGCAGACGAAGCTTCTGCTCGCAGCATACTTAAATTAAACATTACGAAAAAACAAACTTGAAAACCTCTTCCGAGGGGAAACGAGCCTTACGACAAAAAGATATGTAAACATGGGGATACACGGACATATAAAAAAGCCCCGTTACCTCTCGTAACGGCACACTCCCTTCCTAATTTTCTAGGGGGGAAAATTACCAAATCTATTGACCTAGCAACACAAGCTCAGAAATGGGTCTTACATATTCATGGGCCTTGTTGTTTACCACAACTCTTACTTGGACCTTCCTGACTAAATCATCCTTGCCAGGGAATACTTTGTTTACAATACCCAAGGGCCACTGTCCTTGGGGACACTCTTGATTTTTTACCAACACTACATCATCCACCTTTACATTTGGAGAGGAATTGACCCACTTTCTTCTGGGTTGCAAAGAGGAAAGATACTCTTTCTTCCATCTCTTCCAGAATTCCTCAGCAAGGTGATGGACATGCTTCCATTGAGATTTGTATACTGCCTTAATATCTATCTCTTCAGGAAGAGTTACAGGAATATCAGTTTTCTGAGTGAGAAGGATGGACGGAGACAAAATGAAAGGACTACTAGGGTCCGAGGAAACAGGAACTAAAGGTCTGGAATTCACGATCTTACATACTTCTGCAAAGAAGGTTACTAACACCTCATGTGTTAATGCCTTGGGGTGATGGTTAGTCAGTATCACATTCATGATGTTGCGGACTATCCCCACCATACGCTCCCATGCTCCACCCATGTGAGAAGCATGAGGAGGGTTAAACAACCAAGTGCAACCTTGACTTGACAAGAAACTATTGACATCACCACCTTCATCGGTAATGGCAAGCAAGTTCAGTGCTTTGACAGCACCTACAAAGTTCGTGCCTCTGTCAGAACGCATCATCTTAACTGGGCCACGAATACAAATGAATCTCTTTAAGGCATTAATGAAGGAAGAAGTACTCAATTCTTCTACAGTCTCTATGTGGATAGCTCTGGAAACAAGACAGGTGAACAGAACGCCCCATCTTTTACTTTCGAGGAAGGAACTTCTAGTGCGCCGAGTTTTTATATGCCAGGGGCCAAAAAGGTCAACTCCTACATAGGAAAATGGCGGATTGGGAGTAAGTCTATCGACGGGTAAGTCTCCCATCTTCTGAACACACACCTTACCTCTTACCCTTTTACAGGTGACGCATTTGGAAATGACCTTAGAAATGGTACGTTTCCCTCCCAAAATCCAGAAACCACCTGTACGGACGGCTCCTTCTGTAATCACTCTCCCTTGGTGGTGCACTGTCTCATGGTAGTGACGGATCAACAACAAGCCTAAATGGGATTCCTTTGGAATAATAATAGGCCTTGCAAGCATACCCAGTATATCACCGCCTTGACTCAACCTGCCTCCTACACGAAGTAGGCCCTTCTGGTCTAAATAAGGAGACAGAGATGCAATGGGACTGGAAGGAGGTAAACAAACTTCACCTTGCAATTTAGTCATGGCAGACAAGAAATAATCCTTTTGGTATGTCTGAACAATGAAATCAGCTGCATCTTCTAGTTGATCGGGTGACTTATGTTTGTTGCACATATGCCAACCTGAACAACACTTGTTACCTTGTTTGAAAGAACGGGCTATATGCTTAAGGAGAGCTACCGCTCTTACAAGTCTCCTCCAACAGGAGAAATTAGAGAACCTCTGAGCTAATGACGCAATTGCAGGCTCTACATTGCTTTTGTTTGCACTAACAAGGGGTTCAGACTCAATTGTGTAGTCTGATACCTTTACTTCTTTATCTGTCTCAGGGCTTACAAGAGGAAAACTTCCACTGGTGGATACAACATCCTCAAATAAGCTTGAGGGACCTGACAACCAATCACTCTGATTTAGGTCGGTTATTTCGAGACCACGGGTAGCCAGGTCTGCTGGATTACAATCTGTAGGTACATAATGCCATTGGTTAGGTTCGGTGGACGACCTAATGTGGTCTACTCTGTTACTCACGTAGACATGAAATCTACGCCTTTCATTATGAATATAGCCCAAGACAATCATGCTGTCAGAATAGAAATGCCTTGCGTCTAAGGGTTTGTCCAAGCAATCCGAGATGGAATTGCTGAGATTAACTGCCATCACTGCAGCACACAACTCTAACCTGGGAATAGTATGACCATGGTTGGGAGCTACTTTAGCTTGTCCCCTCACAAAACACACCTGGTAGCTTTTGGTATCACTGAAAACCTTAAGATATGATACAGCTCCTACTGCTACTCTGGAAGCATCTGAAAAGGTATGAAGCTCTATCCTGTGAGCTTGAGACAAAGAAATACTAGCAAACTGACGATTGATGCTTATGTCCTTGAGGTCCCTTAAGGACGTTAGCCATCTGGACCATTTGGTATGGATCTTAGCTGGTATGGGTTCATCCCAACCACACTTTAGATTGGTTATCTCTCTTAGGAGTAGTTTTCCCACTATTATTACTGGAGCTAAGAATCCCATGGGGTCAAACAGACTATTTACAACAGACAGTATCCCTCTTTTTGTCGAAGGCTTGTCTGAATCCATGAACTTATAGACGAAAACGTCTCTTTGGATGTCCCATAAGAGGCCCAGGCTAGACTGCATAGGCATAGAGTCAGAAGTTAGGTTCAGCTCCTGAAGGTTATCAGCCAGCTCACTGGTGGCAAACTTTTCCAGCACTTCCTTACTGTTGGAAGTGATCTTGTGCAAGCGCAGGCGTCCTCCTTCTTGAAGTGCTGACTTAGAGTCTTGGATTAACTTGTAAGCAGTCTCCGCATCTGGCAGAGATGCTAACCCATCATCCACGTAGAAATTGTTCTCTATGAAATAGCGAACTTCAGGAGAGGCATCTTCTACAGACTTACGCAAGCCATAGGTGGCAATGGCGGGAGATGGCGTGTTCCCAAAAACGTGAACAGTCATTCTATACTCAATCAACCTTTCATCAGGGTCATTATTCTTGTACCAGAAGAATCTGAGATAATCTCTTTGCTCAGTCTTCACTTTGAAATTGTAGAACATCTGTTCTACATCAGCTGCCACTGCTACAGCTTCCTGACGGAAACGTAGAAGAATCCCGAGAATACTGTTTGTCATATCAGGACCTGACATCAGCATATCATTTAGGGAGAACTCTCTGGATTTGGCAGAAGAGTCGAACACAACCCTGATCTTGTCAGGTTTCTTAGGGTGGTACACCCCAAACAATGGAAGATACCAGCACTTCTGATCAGACTTCAATGGTGGTGCAACCTCAGCATGCCCACGATCTAACATCTTTTGCATGAAGGCCATCATATGCTGACGTTTTTCCGGCTTTGTGCTGAGGCTACGATGGAGAGACAGTGTGCGGTGCCACACAAAGTCTCTATTATTACTGGTGGCTACAACATTGGGACGGAAAGGCAGTGGCGCGACCCAATGACCACTTTGATCCTTGCGGAACTCTGAGTTCATAACATCCAAGAACTTCCTGTCTTCAATCGACAGGGCGGCCTTGTCATCATCTTTGGTTACCTTGAACAAATCATCCTTTACTTCAGAAACATGAATCTGGTTACCACATGGTGCGACTATAGAGGGACGTCTATCATGTACAAAGGATGTTTTGAAACTGCTAATGACAGGAGGCCTACAAGTGCCATGGAGACACACTTCCCCAATGATTGCCCAACCCAGACTGGTCTGTTGAGCTAGAGGGGCATTGACAGGTCCAATTCTCTGGTCAAAAATGTAATGAGCTGAAGGCACATCTCGACCAATGATGAGTAGAATCTCAGCTTCAGGAACCAGAGGTGGAATACATTCGGCCAGATCGGACAGATGGGGATAACCACGAGCTATGGCGGGGGTGGGTATCTCTTCTCTTACACTGGGAATGCTGTCGCATTCCACTAACTTAGGGATATGCACCTCTTGTGAGTTATGCCAAGACACGATGGTGTAATTTTTGGTGGTGCGCCCAGAAGCGCCCGTTACACCTGCACAGGTAGCTAGACGATATGAAACCCGTTTGCTCAGCTTGTCAAACAAATCGAAAAACTCAGACCTTGCTAAAGAGCAATTGCACTGATCGTCTAGGATGGCATAACACCACACTCCGAGCTCTGGTTTACTTTCAGGATAGACCTTTACCAAGAAGGTCTTGGCACAGGACTTACTCATGGAGGTGGGGTTACTGCATATCAAGGTACATTTGGAATTGACCGCAGCATCCTCCCCTCCCTGAGTCTTTAGTATGGGGGTAAGAACATTTGGAAGCGGCACTTGATTGACTACAGGGGAGCGAGGTGTTTTATCTTGAGCAACCTCCCTTCCATGCTGTGTAACCGCTTGAGTCGAACTCCTCTTCGACCTGGGTTCATCGTGATGTAAGGCAGTCACATGAGTATGGGCCTTACAGAGTTTGCAGAAAGTTCTCTCTTTGCAGCTGGAAGGAGGATGGTTACCTTTGCAACATCTGTTGCACATTCCTTTATCGTTTAGGAAAACCTTCCTCTCGCTCACTGACATGGTGCGAAAAGCCCTGCAGAAATCCAAATGGTGTACGTAGGCATCATGGTAGACGCAAAAATCTCCCTTTTCTGCCTTTCTTTGCTCGGTAGGACTAGCGGCGCCAACAGACCTGTCAGCGCCCATGGTCGACTTACTGCCACTGGACAACATGGTGTCAGTCTTCTTCACACGTACTTGAGGAAACTTAGAGGGAGGTGGCTTCTCTGGTTTCACAAAACCATCGGCTCCAAGGCTTTGATAAGAGAAACATGGATCATTCTCGACCCTTGCCATCTCCTTCACAAACTCAATGAAGAAGGAGAAAGGTGGGTACGGCACACCGTGAGCAGTCTTGTAGTTCATGGCTCTGCCAGTCCACGCTCTCTGTATACAGGGTGGAAGTTTTGCGACAATGGGATTGATGCCTGACGAGGCGTCATAATATGCAAACAGTGTACTGTATACAGGGTTAGCCTTCAAGGCTTCTATCTGGTACAGAATGTCACACAGGTCGTATAACCTTAAGGTGTCTCTAGGTGAAATCCTAGAGAAGTTGGCGAGCTTCTTTTTAATTGAAGTCTCAATGATCGAAGGGGCAGCAAACCTGTCATCCAAGCGCTCCCAAATTCTACTGCACGCCAGGTTTGGATTCTTGGCATTTGAGTTTCTGGTTGTACGGGCCCATTCTTTAGACTCAGGACCTAGGTACTTAACTAACAGGTCTATTTCCTCCTTACATGAGGTGCCTAACTCTTGCACGACTTCCTTGAAACTCTCTTTCCAAACAGCATAGTCTTCCGCAGTATCATCAAACGTAGACAGCCTGCTAAGAAGTAAATCCTTCCGCAAGAAGAACTTGCTCAAATCGGCAGAATTGGAGGTTGTCCCCAACCTAGGAGATGCACTCCGAGGAGGTTTTACTACAGGTGGTGACACATAAGAAACATGGTTAGCAACAGGTTGCTGCGCAGGTTGCACAGACCTCACCTTTACCTTTTCGATACGAGGTTCAAAACTGAATGGAACATTGTTAGCAGGCTGTGAGTTAACTCTGAAATCAGAACAGGGCTTGAAAACAGGGCTTTCAGGATTCAAGCCTACCAGATCCTTCTGACTAGCGGAAACATCGACTATACCACCCTGTTGCTCCACATATAGTTGGGTGCGGGTAGCGACTGTACCTTTTAATTGGTCCCAGTCACTGCATGTTTCCCAATCATCGTCAGGTCCTAAGTGCCTAAGTTCGGCTTCGGCTTCTTCCAACTCCTTTTGCTGTGTCATAACTTTGAACTTGGCCTGCATTTCAGCCTGCTCTTTCATAAGCTGACCCTCCTGTTCGGCAAACTTAACTCTGATACGAGCGGTCTCCACCTTGGCTCGTTGCTTCCTTGCAACACTAACACTGGTGCTACTGGAACGACCTGACCTAACCGACCTTCTTGAACTGCCCTTCATGGAAGGGGGCATACAAAACTCAGAGTGGTCGACGAGGGATAAAGGAACTTGATTGGACTTCGGGTCATCTTGTAAAAACGGTTCAGTGTGGTGTTCCTCTTCCGTGACTTCAACTGAGGAAGAGGAAGCATAGTTACTGATTACCTGACGAAAAGATGCCTGAAAATCCCTGTCTTCGTGCTTCACTGATTCAGCACGAGCCAGACTTTCTGAAGTACGTTCACGCATTAAGAATTCCAGGTGCCTTTTTACAGTATCCTGGTACACAGCGTGGGCCTCATACAACCAAGGACCATGATTCGGTTCTTCCAATAAGGCTTGTACTCCTTCTCTACTCGCCTTTACCCTCTCTTCATGCTGATCAGACGCTCTCTGAAAAGCCTCTTGCCCTTCAGCCGTGAGGACTCTGACCCTACCAGAGACGGGTCCTTCATCTATACTGTGGTTGGAAGACATATTGCCAAGCGAGAGAAACAGTGAGAGACAAGACAGTAATATGATAAAGAAGACAAGGAAAACTCGAACTTAATCGATAACCACGGAGTACGTTACCACACTCCTAACTATACGACTATTGAGGTAGACAACAACAGATTAAACCCTACATTTGGTTCAATCTAAAAATGCACATTAGTCGCATGCTTATATTAACATATGACAGGATTTAGGCAAGGTAGCTTGCCTTCAAAGGAAAAACACATGCTTAACTGCGACGTGGTGTTATGTAAACACTGTTGGGGCTTGGCAACCATACGTTGTTGCCACATCACACTCGCGCGCCGATACGATCACTAAGACTGCCACATCACACTCGCGCGCCGATACGATCACTACACTTTGGCTTGCGCTACACTACACTTTTACTTGCGCTACAAACCCAAGCACACACACGCAAACTTATGCCAGGAAGGCGACACATCAAGTTCATGTGGTGACGACGAGGGGAATCTAGACGTGGCAACGGCGTGCTCGTTTTTCATTTTGGCGTCACAGATTACTCTGCTACGCATAGGGGGTTAGCGTAACGAGTGCCCTCTTTTCTGGATTACGTAACGTAAACAACGCGGGGTTAAGGATCCACGGGGTACTCGTCGCTAACATTTATTGGCAATAGAAAACACGACTTTCTCATCTTCACACAACAGGTGCTGCCGTTGAAACCATGGCAGCACACAGTAATTGGGAGGAAGAGTAGAAGTAGAAGTAGTAGGAGATGAAAAACTGTAAACAAACCAGAGCAACGCTCGTTACTAACAGCTTTTATACAGAATTACAAATAATCTGAACATGAAATACGAGCAGCTTAAGGCTAAATTCATTATGACATACAAGAAACAATATACCAGATCTAAAACTAAATTCGGCTCAAAACTCACCGAGTAGGCCGCGAAGGGAGCGGGTATACAACTGAAGGCGTTTCAAACCACACTGGCTGGAGGCGTGACGTGACATCACACCACCGCAACAGGTTCTTACACACCTTCTTAAGTCTAATTCTTAAAGTGAACATTGTACAAATAATGAGATGCTATCTTGCAGCACAGCTTGCAGACAACTTACAACGATAGTATTCTTAAGCAGACGAAGCTTCTGCTCGCAGCATACTTAAATTAAACATTACGAAAAAACAAACTTGAAAACCTCTTCCGAGGGGAAACGAGCCTTACGACAAAAAGATATGTAAACATGGGGATACACGGACATATAAAAAAGCCCCGTTACCTCTCGTAACGGCACAAAAACCAAAAGTTCATAACACATGAATATTTCATTACCAGCAATGGTATACACATAAGCCAAAAGGCTGTCATGATCTGGTGTTGTTTCTGATTTACTGTATCAAACTTGGCCACAATTTGAACAGTTCTATCAATCCATTTGCCAGTGTGTATTTGCCTTACTTATCGGGTAATTTTTTTTCTTACGCTGGATATGAAATAAAGATGAAATGCAAACTATATATAACTACTTTTACTTATTCACAAATTATACAAAAATAATCTTACCCAATACAAGGGGTTTGAATGAGAGTGCAATTGTTGTGTTATAGTACACAACCCTCTTTTTATAGTACACAACCCTCTTTTTATATGTGGGGCACTTGCAAGTGCCAATGGCATAGGTTCCATTTTCTATATCTATAGGCCTACTCTATATCCCTATATACCTGGCTTCACATTCATTTCATTAGTCTATTTTTGTGTGAAGAAGATTTACAAATTACTACTAGCTACCTATCTGAATCTGGCTAATGATTAAATATATATGGTGATGGTACAACTTCCCTATGCCATCATTTTATACATGACTCTTAACCTCTGTTGCTTTTTAACCATTTCTTATATTCCTCTACCATACTCCACAGCATTTTATCCTCGAGAGGTCTGTAAATTAGTATCTATATTCTAGTTTATTTTTTATGGTCCTATATTTTATTATATAGCTTTGTGTAGCTTAACTGTGACCAAATCCAATTTAAATATATCATGGTGCCACAAGATATCAAGCAAAGGTAGTTACAACATAACATGACTCTCTACGGGATACATGGACGAACATTACCTAACACAACTTACATAAGCTACTGCGTGACATGAGACATCTCAACTATGTGACACATCACAACTATGTGACACATGCTACGTGACAAATCACTGACTCACATCTCCTTAACATCATGGATCAGGCATGGGACAGAAGATGTTTGCTTCTCTTTCAGTATGTGTTTCGTGTAATTCTGGGCATTAGCTACCACACTGATATCAGGAGAATTGCCTGGCCACTCCCAATACACTACTATTGTTATCACTCAACCATTTTTTTTTTTTTTTCATGGAACTGTGTACCTATCATTTTCATGAGCTACTCTATAGAAAGAATTTTAGTTTCTCTATACAGATGTTTTATTGAAGTAGCTTTGTTGCACCTGTTATTATTATTAATGCTTTATGTTGTATAATTTGCATGATGTCTAAGTTTGTTTTCCTGATTATTGGGAACTATGTTGTAGAAGCATAGCTAAGTACAGTTCTAATGAGCTGTTTGCAAAATGTGATTACAACTTTCTTCTGCTGACCTAAGCCCATGCTTGCTACTGATCTTAGTATGTTAATTTTCTTGTTGATGTTCACTGTCCAGTCCTCGAAGTATGGTCTGAAGGCCATGTATGAAAAGTAGGGCCAAGGATTATAGGGTTTTTTCCCAATAGAAGGGTTTGACCATTCAATTTTTACTACTGGATGACTCTCTGATTCATGGTTACTGGTATCAGGAGTGAATTAATGATTTCTGAGGGAGGCTTCCATTCTATTTTTTTTTTTTTTAGCCATTACTCTAATTTGTCTCAGAAGTCTGGGTGTTATAGCAGTTATTCTGTATTTGCTATGTTTAGTTATTATCATCACACCATCTGCATAACTAAATTTTAGTGTTAGGATCTGGATCCGGTGTGGGGAGATCATTTATGAAGAAATTGAATAATGGA